>NW_006399995.1:2643716-2647502 GCF_000299155.1 Elephantulus edwardii
CCATCTATTCCTGGGGCCTTATTTTTTGCTATTTCCTTCAAAGCAGGGGAAAATATTTAAATGTATTTCTTTCTCCTATCTTTGTTCACAGTCAGATAGGTGAAGAGGTCAGATTTTATAGCTAGAATTTCTCTTCAGATTACTCATGGATGCGCTGTCATAATTCCTGTCCAAAATAGACTTCAAAAGACTTGGCTCTATTCATAACCATCTTCTTAAATTCTTTTTTCTTCTTTCACTCAGAGTAGTAAGTAATTTTTCATTTCCTTCTCCTTTTAACACTAGAATGACTCTTTCAGTGCTAAAAAGTCACAAGACCAGCAAATAGTCATGGTCTTTTTGAACTGACCAATCTAACAGATGACAAAATTGAAGAGAAAGAAACATTAAAAGGTTCAATATACATGGAAAAGAGTTCTAATGGCACAGTGTTTACAGAATTAAATTACTAGGCTAAAGGTTAGTAGTTCGAATTCATCAGCCAATCTGTGGGAGAAAGGTGGAAAAGTCTGCTCCTATAAAGATTTACAGCTTTGGAAAATCTATTGGCAATTCTTCTCTGTTCTACAGGGTCACTATGAATCTGAAGTGACTGGATGACAATGATTTTTTTGTTTGTATTTTGCAAAAAAGGAGGAAAATAATTGAAGCAGAAAAATAAGTGGCTGATAAAAATATAATTGAAATGTTTCTGGGAATGGAGAAAGTCACAAAATCTACATAAGTAATTTCTGTATTTATGAAGTCAGTTGGTAGCCCTGATAAAGCAGCCAGGATGTGCAATCACAAACACATAGTGTAACAGGAACAGGAACTATTTGCCTTTATACTGCCTTTATACTCAGTGCAAATCAGTCAACACAGTAGTTACCAGGTTCACTGGACATATAGACCATAAATCATATTGAAATATACACAAATTGCAGAGAAAAATATTTACTATTTGGGAAAACCAGTCTGATTTGTAAAGTATGTTGGCCCTCTTAGAACATTAATTTATATTGTCAAGATTTTAGAGGACTTGTCTGGCACAGAAATTAAGATGTAGCTTTCAAAGTGGGGATGTTAAGGGTTCAAGTCTCAATTCTGTTATTGTGTAAATTTCAATTTTTTTTTAACTTCTTTAGGCCTGCCACAAGAAATGACCAGGTGATATTGCTGCTGTTAGTTGCTGTTGCTGTTGATTTGACTCATGGTGACTCCATGTGCAGTAGAAGGAAATATTGGAGATGGTCATGTTTTCTTTTCAAGATAATCTATATGCACAAGTCTATTCTTGTGGTCACTTCGCATTTTTAGTGCCTTCTAAATACACGAGGTGGGATGTTCATCTTTCAGAGCTGTGAAATAGATAGGAATTTTTGTTCTACATTTTATTATTTTTTGTTATTGTTGAGACTATGCAAAGCAAGCAGAAACCATTCAGCCACTTCTACCATATTCCATTTTGTGATATCGACCACATTCTTCAAGTCGTATAACCCTTTTTACTCTTCCTTTTCTTATTCTTCCCTCAGTGATATAAACTCACAGCCCTTTGAAGTTCCTATCTCATCTTTTCAGTTGCTATTGTCAAGTTGATTGTTTTATTGATAGTTTTAAAAAAGAAGATGCTTATAGTACATACTTTTACCAGTTAAGCACAGCTATTGTTGAGTTTTAAAAAGACTTTAAGAAATATTTTGTTTTAAATTTTAAGGATTATCTCAGGGAAGTAATTTCAGGAGTTAATCCACTCTCCAGGAAGTCTAACGTCAATGAGAATTTAAAACTATGATCTTCATATGGAAACTACCCAAATGTCCAACCATAATCAGATGAATTGAGAAAATATGGAACATTGACACGATGGAATAACATGCAGCACATGGAATGATTTTGTAAATCACTACTTAACTTATTGATTGGTACTTGAGTTGCTTCCCTCTCTTTGCTATTGTGAATAATACAGCAATAAACATGGGTGCGCATAGATCTATTTGAGTTGTGGCTCTGCTTTCTTTAAGGGTATATTCCCAGTAGTGGAATTGCTGGGTCTAATGGTATTTCTACTTTCGTGTTTTTTAGAAAGCACCAAATCACCTTCCATAGTGGTTGTACCATTTTACATTTCCACCAGTAGAGAATTAGGTGTTCCAATCTGTCCACAAACTTGCCAGTATTTATTGTCTGCTGCCCTGTTGAATTTCGCTATTACTGCTGAGGTGAAATGGTATCTCATAATTTGCATCTCATTGATTGGTTGTACATAAATAGTCTCAGCAGCTAAGGGGGTTTTTGTTACTTTTTTTTTAAGGTTTTTGTTTGGTTTTTGTCATGTTGTAAATACATATACCATACAACTCTGCCAATTTGATTTTTTTTACAGTTGTACAACTTATTAGTAGTAATTACAATAACCTACTTTGAAACTCTGTCATTAATCACTGCCATTTTCCCATCATCATTAGCCCATCTATTTTCTCTTCTCTTTTGCCTAATAACCTTTTGCCTTTTATCTGTTTATATAAGTGAGACTATATAATATTTGTTCTTTTGTAATTGGCGTATTTTGCTCAGTATAACGTCTTCCAACTTCATTCATATGATAGCATGATTCACGGCTTCCTTACTAAATGAGTAGTATTCCACTGTATTGACACACCACATTTCAAAAATCCACTTATTTATTGATGAGAATTTAGACTGTTTTCACCTCTTGGCTATTATGAACAATAGCAATTACTTCTATATAATACAATGTATATGAATGAGTGTATGAAACACAATATAGATGAAAGTTTGTATAAAACACTATGTATATGAATTATTGTATGCAAGTAAGTAAAAAAGGGAAAAAATTTAAAAAACACTGAAAGTAAAAAAAACCCAAAAAACCTTACTTCACTTTTCATCTTTGCTTTCAAGCCTTTTGAGTATATACCTAGAAGTTACATATGGTAGTTGTACACTTAATTTTTTAAAGAATTATTATATTGTTTCCCACTAAAATTGTACCATTTTTTTCCTTCTAATTGCCATGGATAAAAGACTCAAAGTCTTCAAATCTTCAACCCTTTTTTATTATCTGTGTTTACTTTGTTTTGCTGTTGTTAAATTTTAAAGATCTTAAAGAGTGTGAAATGGCATGCCATTCTGGTTTTGATTTGTACTCTCTGATGACTAAGGTGTAGTCCATAAAGAGTTGTATTGCTAACCCAAGTGCATCTTTCTAGCAGTTGGAGAAGGATGGACAATCTTCTCTGGTATGCTTTAAAGCCACTGAAACATGAGGGTAAGCTATGAGTTGGTTCTGACTCAATGGCAATCAGCTTGTTTCATGGTTAATGAGGAAACTTAGGGAAGCTTCTATGAGTTGGTTATGACTCATCAATGAGAAAGAGGCAGAATGAGACAGGGAGAGAAAGCTAATGATGCTCAGCATATTAAGAGGAGTCATCCTTGGAAAAGGACCTCATGGTTGCAACGGTAAAGGGTGAGCAAAAGAGTGGAAGACCCTCAACATGATTGATTGACACAGTGACTATAATGGTGGGTCCAAGTATGTCAGAGATGATGAGGATGGCACAGGACAAGGCAGGGTTAAGATACATTGTTCATAGGATTGCTATGAGTTGTAGTCAACTCAGACTTGAGGGTACTTAACAAAAACAACAGCCATTTGAATGCCTTATTTGGCAAAATGTCTAACTCCTTTGCCCATATCATGATTGGATTGTTTGCTGTTTTTGTGTTGTTGATGTTACATATATATTTTTTGGTTATCAGATTCTTGTGTGTGCGTCT
>NW_006399995.1:2647602-2650185 GCF_000299155.1 Elephantulus edwardii
ATGGTTTCTGAGGATATTCTTTTAGTTGGAATCTTATCTATTCTTTCTTATGGTCTTTGGATGAACACATTTTTAAAAACTTTTGTGAGGAACATATTTTGTGTTTTACTATTTGTGCACTTGTTGTTATATTAAATTACCAACCCATTGTTGAAAGTTGAACTGACGGCATTGCCACTGCTTGTTTATTCTTTTAAGTATTTCATGGTTTTACATTGCACATTTAGGTCTGTAAGCCATTTTAAATTTTGTCTTGTGTACGATATGTAACATTTTTTCTGCTTAATTTTTCTACATGTGGATATTCAATTTTTCAGCACCATTTATTGGAGATATTTTTCTTTTCTCATAAACTGGGCTAATATAAAAATTATCTCTTGAGCATAGATGTATGGCTTTATTTCTGAACTCTCAGTTTTATTCCATGTGACTGTGTTGTCATTATACAAGTACCAGGCTGTTTTGATTACCATCACTATGAAGTATGTTTAAAATCTAGAAGTGTGAATCCTCCTTTATTGGTGTTGGCCATTTAGGGCCACTTGACATTCCATAAAAAGTTAAAGATTGATTTCTTTTTCTCCTTCTGTAAATATTGTTGGAAATTTGGTCAGGATTTAATTGAATTTATATGTTGATATGTACTTTTTTATATGTACTTTGTACTATATAATTTCATTGATTTTATGTTTACATGTACTTTTTTATATATGCTTTGAGTAGCATTGGACCTTAACAATAGTGAACCTTTTAAACCTTGAACATTTTCAATTTATTTAAATATTCTTTGATATCTTTCATTATTGTTGTTGTTGTTGTTATGTGCCATTGAGTCACCTGCAACTCATAGCAATGACATATATAACAAACCTGAAGCCTGCCCTATACTGAGCCAGTTTCACTGATTCTGACACACCCACTTCCATTGCCCTAATTACTATGTCAACCCATCTCATCACATCTCCCTCCTATGCTGTCTCTACACCCTTCTAAGCATGATGTCTTTCCCCAAGGATTGATCTCTCCTGGACACATGCCCAAAGTATGTAAGGTAGAGCTTCAAAATCCTAGCATCCAAAGAGAAACTTGGTTTCACCCTCTCCAAGACAGACCAATTTGTTTTCTTGGTGGTCCATGGTATGTTTACAACTCTTCTCCAGCACAACTCAAAGGCATCAATTCTTCTGCTATCCTTAGTCATTGTCGAGCTTTCTGATGCATAGCAAGTAATTAAGAAGACCATCGCCTAGATGAGGTACACCTTAGTCTCTAGACTGACATTGTTGCTTCTCAGTACTGTGGAGAGATCCTTGAAAGTATATGTACCTAATGCAATTCATCTTTTGGTTTCATGACTGCTTGTGGCAAGAGTATTAATAGTGGTGCCGAGCAAGCTGTTAACAACCTTAAACTCTTCTTCATCTATTGTGATGCTGCCAATTGGCCCAGTGGTGAGAATCTTTGTGATGTTGAGCCAATCCATATTGAAGACTATAGTTCTTGACTGAAGAAAGCGCTTCAGTTCCTCCTAACTTTCAGCAAGCAAGGTTGCGTCATCTGCCTAACGTAAGTTGTTAATGAGTCTTCCTCCAATCCTAATGCCACATACCTCTTGAATGATCTGTTCTGCATAGATTGAAAAGGTATGGAGACAGGATATATCCCTGAAACCTCGCTTCCTGGTTTTGAATGATGCAGTGTTTCCTTGCTGTGTTCTGAGGATTGCTTCCTTGTCCAAGTATTGGTTTCTCAAATTCAAAGTCAAGTCTTGAGATGCAATATTTAAGGATGCTATGGCAGAATATTGAGTGATCCAGGAAACATTAGAAGAAGACGGAAGGAGTACACAGAGTCATTGTACCAAAAAGAATTGGCTGACACAGAAGAATTTCAAGAAACAACATATGATCAAGAGGCAACAAGTGTGAAGGAAGAATTTCAGGCTGCTCTGAAAAAACTGGGCAAAAAATAAAGCCCCAGAAATTGATAGAATACCAATTGACATATTTCAATAAACAGATGCTGCCCTGAACATGCTCACCAGGTTGTGACAAGAAACTACTTGGCCAACTGACTGGAAGAGATCCCTATGTATTTCCATTTAAAAAAAAAAAGGTGATCCTACAGAGTGTGGAAATGAATGTACAATATCACACATATCGCACACAAGCAAAATCCTGCTGAAGATTATCGAGAAACAACTAGAACAGCACATTGACAAATTACCAACTGGATTTAGAAGAGGTCTTGGCAGTAGAGACATTATTGTCAATGTCAGATAGATCTTGGAAGAAAGCAAAGAGTACTAGGAGGATATATATCTGTGTTTCATTGACTATGCAAAGACATTTGACTTTGTGGATCACAGCAAATTGTGGTTAACCTTGAGGAGAATAGCAATTATTTACATAATTCCTTTCTTATTTCTCATGGATAATGTATGAAGATTCAAGTAATTTTGTTTGTTGATCCTATACCCTGAAACTTTACTAAATTCCCTTATTAGTTCTTGCAGTTTTCTTATTGTTGTGTTGTTGTTATGTGCCGTCGAGTCATTTGCGACTCATAGCGACCCTATGTACA
>NW_006399995.1:2650755-2656072 GCF_000299155.1 Elephantulus edwardii
CTTCTCCTCATAGAGCCCAGTCTCTCCGATAATCTGCTCTGCATACAGGTTGAAAAGGTATGGAGACAGGACACATTCCTGGAGTACACCCTTCCCAATTTTGAACCATGCAGTGTTGCCCTGCTCTGTTCTGACAACTGCCTCTTGGTCCAAGTATAGGTTTCTCATTAGCACGATTAAGTTTTCTTATAGATTCTTGACATTTTCCCTGTATAAGATCATATCATCCATGAATATCTTTACTTTTTTTTTTCCCAACTGGGTAATTTTTGTTTCTCTTTTGTTGTAGTATTGCCATTGCCAGGACTTCTAACACACTGTTGAACAGAAGTAGTGACATCAGGCACCCTAGTTGTTCCTAATTTTAAGGGATAAGTTTCATTCGTTCTCCATTAAGCACAATGTCGTGCTGTGTATGTTTCGAGCCATAGTGAAGCATTTACCTTATATTCCAATTATTATTAGAGGTTTAATCAATAAAGAGTTTTATCTTTATCAAATACTGGGTTTTGAATCTAAATATGTGATCATGTGGCTATTTTCCTTTGTTCATTTGGTGTTTAATAGTATATTAATTGATGTCCTAATGTCCTAATTCCTTCATTTCTTGACTAGCGCATACTTGGTCATAGTGTATTTGTTTTTTAATATATATATTGTTGAATTCTGTTTGCTAGTATTTTGCTGAGGATTTTTACAAACTGGCCAATATAGGTAGTAAAAAAAATGTTGTTAGGTGCTGTTAAGTTAGTTTGACTCATAGCAACTCTACATAAACAAAATACTACTGAGTCTTGTGCCATTCTCCCAATTATTATGTTTAATATTTTATTATATGATTTTCTATTATTATCATGGTTATAACAATCATCAAAAGTAATTGTTATTAGGCAACCAATGTTCTCTTGGTCACTGAGTTCATTAATGGACCCCATTCCTAATCTCTGCAGCCAATAAAATAGATGGTAAAATGAGCTATCATCCATTACAGGAGAGCTAAGACTTGAGCTCTAAGCTACCATTCTCTTCCTTTACAACTTGGGAAAATTATCTTACTATTTGAAACCTAAATTTTCTCATTTTGATTATAACCCCTGCTAACATTTCTTCAAAAAGAAAATAAACATTAGATAATATGTGGAAAATGCTTACAAAATATTGACTGTGTAATAGGGCCGACAAAAGCGTAATAGTTTTTCTACGTTCCCCTCTGCAAATGCCCAGCCATTCAGTGACAGGACTGGCATGAAGAACAGCAATGCACATCTGACCCACACATAAACATTGAGTAAGTACATAAATCAAAAGAAGACTGGAAGAACATTCACAGTTAAACAGAGCACTCAGAGCGGAACAATGAGTAATGAGATCAGCACTGGAGTTGGCATTTTGAATACCAAAGGGTCAGGAAACTAACTCTCACTATAAGAGGGTGATATTATTTTAAAGAAAGAAAGGATAAGCAGGCTCATTTCTGGAGGTTTACTTGGAAAATTATGAGTTAATCAGCAATGTAAGCATTGCTCTGATTATTTGGCATATATACAAGACGGTGGCCTGGTGGCAAGAAGCTGCACTGAAATCCTGAAGTCACATGGTTCAAGGTCACCAGCTGCTCCTCAGGAGAAGGATAGGCAATCTCCTCCCATGTGATTAACTGCCCCTGAAAAATTCACCAGAGGGTCAGCTATGGGTCGGTTCTGACTCTATGGTACACAACAACAATATGTATAATTTATAATTAAGGGGCCTTAGTGGTACAATGATTGAGCACTTGGTAACTAACTGAAATACTTACAGTTCTAACTCAATTAGTGACACAAACTTAAAATGACCTGGTGAACTGCTCCCACAAAAGGTGAGAGAATCAAAAATACTATAGAACAATTCTACTCTGTCTCATCAAATTGCTCTGAGTTGAAAGTCAATTCGTTGGTGTTTACCAAGCACATACATGTAAAATATTGATCTTTTATATTTTATAATATCTAGTTCTAAATAGAAGATGAGTTGATGCCTTTGAACTGTGGTCCTGGAGAAGCGTATTCAATATACCATGGACTGCTAGGTAAACAAATAGGTTCTTCCCAGAGAGGGTGAGATCAGGCTACTCCTTGGATGCAAGGATTCTGAAGCTTCATCTGACATACTTGGGGCATGTTGCAGGGAGGGAGCAGTCCTTGAGGAGGGACATCATTCTTGGAAGTGTGGAGGGACAGCACAAGAGAGGAAGATCCTCGATGAGTTGGATTGACTCAGTGACTGGGGTAATGGGGGTAGATATTTCAAAGACAATGAGGTTGACTCAGGATAGACCAGGGTTCAAAGCTGTTGTACATAGAGTCACTATGAGTCTCAAGTGACTAGATGGCACATAACAATAAGAGCAGTGCTAAAATCCTGTACAGAGCTCCAATGAGTAGAAAGAAAAATTATTTTCTGTTGTTTTCTAAATCTACATACCAGAAAATAGATTTGCCTCTATTAGATTGTCCTTTTTGTGATAAAGTTTACATCTTGCTTATTTAATTAGTGTCTGCTGTCTTCATTACGGTGTTTCAAAAAGGCGTTGACTGAGAACTGAGTTGAATAACCAAGAAGTGCTATGTTTGTATTTACTGTTTTCTTCTCAAGATTAATTTTTAAACTGAACATCTCTTTTCTGATGCACTGACAGTCTCCAACATGTACAGTTAAATAAACAAATCATTAGTCTGAGAACAGACTTGCCACCACAGGCCCAATTGCCCAATTTAAGTGATCACTGATGGATGTTAGTCATGACATATGACATCCAACTTTCCAAAAAGCAAAATGCCTGCACTGTTTTGTCAATTATTACAAAGAGTGGCAGCTTACAAATGTGCCAAATCAAGAAAAAGAAGAAAACTTGTTACATGTCACTGGTGGCTTGTTTCTGGAGATCTGTTCTCTTTTCTTTGTCAATAACAACTTATTTCTGCCGGATTATACAAATACAGCATGTTGCTGTAATCAGTGTCTGCCCTGCATGAACACATTTTTAGGAACAGGCAATAGCTGTGACACTAGTTATTCAAACCTCCAATTTTTCTTCAATTGAATAACAGCTTTTATTTGTAGGATTAACATTGATTCCATTCCAACTTCTTTTCTCAAGATGAAGGAGAACAGACTCCTAGGGCTTTGAAATCTTTTCCAGTTAGGAATTATTTCCTGATAATGTAGGAAGGAGGAACACACTTCCCAATAACAAAGTATTAAGTTCCAACACGTACCCTTCCTGAGGGTTAAGTGAGTTCTAAATTTTCTTGCTGAGTCAATCTCTGGGAAGGAAGTCAGGTCTCTCTGTAGTCAATGGATGTGCTTGGCATATGAGAAGAAGGTCATATTTTTCCAAAAGCTATGAAACTAGCATTTTTAACTCTTCAGTTAGGAGACTTAATAGCGATGAGCCAAAGATCCCTAGTTTGTTTCTTAAAGATACTGTTTTAAAGATATCTACGTTTGAAGAGTAGTAAGCTATTGCTTCTTCCTGATTTCTTTGCCAGCATAACATAGCTTGAGCAAAGTATTCTTGAAGTTTCTCCCTTCCCACAGAAACATGACTCAGAAATGATCATTGTTTCAATCTCTCACTCCTTTTATAACACAAGTAACACAATGAATGGCTTTACTGTAGAACAAGAATTTATTGCCCCATAGTTTTTGAGACTAGCAGTCCAAATTATGGAACAAATTCTAGAGGAGAGGAACTCCTTGCAAGTGGCCCCAGGAATTGTTAATCTTCCTTGACCTGGGTGGTATCTTCTGACATTCCTTGACAGTTGTTTTTCTGCTGTATGTGTTTCAGCATCTATTCTGCCTTTTTTAAAAAAAAAACAGCTCTTGGAGATCACTAAGTTTAGGGCCCATCCAACTTTAGTAGTACAACAAAAAAACTGTTTTAATATAACAAAAGAAAACCTCTATTTGCAAAGAAGAAGATTTTACTTATAGGAACAGAAGTTAGGGTTTCAACACTTAGTTGATGAGATTGGGCACAATTAAATCTTTAGAAATCAAGTAGACTCATACGTATATTCAAGATGAAAAAGCAAAAACACAAGTTTGTCCTGTTAAAGTGTATATTCTAGGGAAAGGCAGTCCTCCTGGCCCAGCAAAATCTGTGGTTCATTTTTAGGTTTCTGGTAAACATACTAGAAGTTGATGATAGGATGGGATAGCATAGACATAGACTTTATCCTTATGGTAGAAATTTTAAGAATGATGATTGTAGCTAACCTTCCTTAAATGATTGTTATGGATAGTAGCTTGCTAAGCAATTCATATTTATATCACTCATTTAGTCCTTCCAATAAATCACTAGGCCACCTGAACTCCCTTATCATGAGGTAGGAATCATATCTTTCAGATAATGAAACTTAATGATTTAGAACCTTACAGAAGGTCCAGAAGCTAATAAATGGTGGAGTCAGAAAAAGAATCTAAGTCTATCTGACACCAGACCTTGAACTCTAACCCTTTCTGAGGCTTACTTCCCCATTTAGTCTTAAATGCTAATTCTAAGCATTGTATTTACCATGTGAAACATCAGTTTCTGTTATGAAGTCAAAGGCAAAAATTTCATTTTACAGCTACTGTTTTTCCCCCACTATGGTGTAATGATAAAAACAGTGACAAGTCACTACATGGGGCCACAGGGAGCTGTAAGTTTAATACCAATGTTTTTCAATTCCTTTAAGACCTCAAACCATCAATTATCATCTTCCACGATTGTACATTCAACTCCTGCCAACCTGCATGTCCGTCTTCTCAAACCTAAATTTCTTTCCAAAAAAAAACCCAACAACAAAACACCCCCCAAAAAAACCACACACGTCATTTTAAAAACTATCTTCATTGTGTCCTTTCTTTAACTAACACCCTATCATCTTTCTTGATCAAGCAGAATGCCTCTGTACTGTTCCATATCTCCATTTTTTTTTTCTTAATCCACCCATCTTTGTTTCCAAGCTCTATTAAGTCATTGAAATGCCTTTCCTTGGAATAATTATGACTTCTTGGTTATCAAGTCTCCTTGTGGCTTTTCTTCTTGACCACACTAAAAACTCTGCCTTCTTTCTCAGACTCATTTTAATGTCTTTTGTCTCATCTTCCTCTTTTCTGAAAAGTTTTTGTTTTTATGTTTTATTTGATTAAATAAATTTGTGGGGTTTTTGTGCTTTTAATAATTTTTTTATTTTAAAGAACGCTTACAGAGACTTTGGATTTCCATTCATTCATTGTTGCACACTTTCCTCACTGCTCACCCATCCCCCCAGTTCACTTTTCTCTT
>NW_006399995.1:2662412-2663662 GCF_000299155.1 Elephantulus edwardii
CATCTTATTTACCTTGAACTCAGAATGTCCATTATCCCAACCACAAGACTACAAATCTTATCTAGATATCTCCCTTAATATTTGGATTAAAAATATAATCAGGAACCTACTTGATTACTAATTGGGTATATAATTCAAACTTCTCTTTGTTACATGTTCTTTCTGTTGAAAAAGCATTGACTACTTACTCGTTCAGTTTAAAACTCTCAAAGTCATCTTGGATTACCTTCATCTGTGCTTCTTAGACTTTTCTACCATGTACCTCTACATAGTATTGTAAAATATATTTTCTAGTGTCATAGTTATCAATGAACTAGAAATATAGTCTTTTTATTTTAAACTTCATACATCTTATCTCAAAAATGTAAGTATATTTTACATTTAATTAATAATATGTATATTTTCCTTTAATAGTGTTATCATTTAGTTAGTGCTGTGTAACAACCACAAAGCCTCAGTGCCCTAAAATGATATCATTTATTTAGCCATTGAACCTAGTAGTCAATTGGCTCAGGTGGGTGACCCTGCTTATTTCATCTAGGCAGACTTTCATATTTTCAGTGAAAAGTTTACTCATATAGTCTGGGCTTGGCTTGCGCAGCCTGGCTAGAGTCTACCTGTTTTTCATTCTCCTCTCACCACGACTGAGCAAACAAAATAGGAACCGGAAATACAAGAAAATAAGCTCAAATTCACTGGTGGTCAAGACTATGTTCATGCGCTGTCTGTTAGCATTCCATTAGCCAAAACAGATCAAATCTAAAGTCATGGAACAAACAAACAAAAAATTTGACTTGTATTCATACCAGAGATAATTAACTACAATGCCCAGTGCATATAATTCACTACCAAAATAACCATGTTTTAATTTATATAGGAAAAATAATAAATATTTCACCCTGTAATTATGTGAAATGTCATGTTTCAGAAGATGAGACATACTTATTTTATCAATCTCCTGTTGTACAAAATGAGGGCTAATAATCACTGTATATATTGAGAGAAATAAAATTCTTACCCAACGACCTGGCACATTGAAACCATTAGAAAAACACTGTTATCAATATTACTACTTGTGAGATTAAGTTAAAAATCTATTCTCCTGCAATACCTCCCTGACATGTTCAAATTTGTGTTATGAAGGGCATTAATAAACAAAAATTTCTGCTGTAGAATATGTCCCCAATTATGGTAACCTCATACATTCAGAGCAGAGCTGTGCTCTATAAGCTGGTTGGGTTTGAGATTGA
>NW_006399995.1:2664156-2700857 GCF_000299155.1 Elephantulus edwardii
CAGCCAGATTCTGCAAAGTTGTGTTTTCTGGTTTGGGGTTGAGATTAGGGGTTGCCTGTTGCTCTCAATAGGGTGTGAGCTGACTAGATTTAGCCTCATATTTAAAAAGGCTTTTGGCCTGCGCAAGGATGACACGCAAATTCATGAAGCGTTCCATAAAAAGGCTTTTGGGTCCAAGGGCCTGTAGTCTGATGACCTGGTTTTGTTGGCCTCACAAATAAAACAGGCTTGGAAGCGGGAGTGACATCTACTTCCAAAAACAGCTTACTTCCAGAAACTATGAATTTGGAGAAAAGATGAAAGTTTTGTGTTCAAGGCTTTTGTTCATAGGGTTGCTATGGGTCATCTATGACTCTACACCACTTAACAACTTAACAACAACAATATTTTAAAAGTAGAACAACAGAACTCTATTCCAAGGCCTCTGAATGGACTCGAACCTCCAACCAAAAAGCAACAGCAAGTGCCTCAACCATTTGTAGCATCTAGGGACTCCACAGTTAGTAATACCCAAGACATTTGCTATAACCTTTGAAAATAATCTGATGATACCTTCGGATTATGCTGTAGGTATACCTCCTAGCAAATAATCATAGATTATTAGTTGACAAGCTTCTTAACAAGATTATGAAAGTTTTGTATCAAAATTGGGACAAAAATGGCAAATAAACAGCTCTCATACTCTTTCCCCCTAAGCCTGTCATTTCAGAGCTCTGTAACTAAAAAGATGAGTGGAATTTCTTTAGAAGTCTAACAAATTAGCACATTTCTTTGTCTTCTCTTGATGAGTAGATTGCCACTTGCAAATAAATTCTTTCCTACTCACATTACGTTTATTAACTGGAAATAAAAAGTAATTTGGATATAAATTCATTAAAATAGATCAATACTTCCCTCTGCTCACTGTTTTAATTTTCTTTTACAGGAGATTTAACACATTTACTATGTTCAGCACCTAGGCCTTCTGTGACTGTGTTCTGCAAATCAATGCTTCGTAATATAATTCAAACTAATCTCATAATTGAGTCTAATTAAGAACAGTCTCAGACAATTATTAGAGACTCATTGAAAGCAAAGATTGAAGAGATTTACTCATTTATCCCATGTCCCTCCTGCTGAGACTGGGTTTCCCTGTAGCTTTTTCTTTCCGGTTATCTGGTCTTGTTTTGAAGTCTTGTTAAAATAAGTCAATTTTTTTCTTTGTTACCCCACTTAGAAATGTAATGGGTTTTGTGAGATTTATTTCAGCATAATATTTGTTTTCAATGATGCTTTCTTCTTATGTTTCATTTAGGGAGTTACAAGACAATACAGACTACATTACATCCTCCAGAGAGGAAATGAAACCTTAGGGGGGAAATATAACATGATCTATCGAAAGGTAATATATTGGCTTATTTAATGAGGAGCACAGACTGTTCCAAATGCTCACACAGAAATTTTTTCTCCTTAACTTGACTATTTTTTCTTTTGTGTCTTGCTCTGGTAGACTCTTCCTAAAAGGCAACAAAGGTGAATTTTGACAGCTTCACATTTTCACAAGAGTCTCATTCCTTGTTAGGATCTAAAGAGATGCTGAAAGGTTCTGGGTTATTTCACTACCTATGACTAATCTTAACTTGAGTGGAATATGGTCAGTGACAAAGGTCACATGTCAGAGCTGATGCAGAGCAGACAGACCCTCCAGCAGATTTCTGGAATTTGAATGGGAGGAGATTGACCATCTTTCTCCTGCAGAACAGTCACTGGATTCCAATGATAAAGAGGTGAAGACCCTGGGTTAGCAGCAACTCTTCTTAGACTAGGTCACCTGAATTAAACCCCTTTATTAAGAGCTTCATAGAACCATAGGGAAAAGATGAAGGTTGTTATTGTGAGGTGCTGCAGGGTCAACTACAACTCATAACGACCCTATGAAGAGCCAAGCCAAACCTTATCCTATACTGTGCCATCTGCATTATCTCTTGTTGTTGTTGTTGTTGTGTTTGTGTACCGTCAAGTAGAAACCAACAAACAGTTGACCCTCTAGCTGGTTTTCAGAAGCAGTTAACTACATGGGAAGGGACTACTCATCTCTTAGTTTTCATAAATAATATATTCAGGAATAGACAAAGTTAAAAGTATAGATATTGGTCAGCCAGCCAGCCTAATCTTGTGTGGGTTTTTTTCTTTATTTTCTTCCATATAATTTCAATTTTTATTGTATTTTCTCTGAAGTTAAAACTATGGGGGAATCACCTGCTATTGCATTTGAATGAAGACTACAATAAACACAATTTCTTTTGTTGGCCTTTAAACAAAAATTTAGGAGCAAAGTGAGCAAGTAAGTTACTTACATAAGGAACACCTTGACATTGTAAACATACAAATAAATCTAATCTGTTAAGGAGGAGAAAAAGGAAAATTTTAGGATGGGACAGGATGTTTGTGATGGGGAAGTAAATGTAAGGGTTCTTACAATCCTTTCGTCAGAATTATTCATAGAATTTTTCACCTGTTTGGCTAAACAGGAATCTGATTGACTACATCTGTGGAAAGAATTGCTGGAGAAGCTCATTATCATCAGTTAAAACCAGGCTAAGTGCTGACTGTGGAATAGACCATCAATTACATGCAAGTTCAAATTGAAGTTGAAGAAAATTAAAGCAAGTCCACAAGAGTCAAAATACAACATTGAGTCTGTCCCACCTGAATTTAAAATCATCTGAAGAACAGATTTGAGGCATTAAACATCAAAGAGCAAAGACCAGACGAATTGTGAGATGCCATGAAAGTTGTCAATCATGAAGAGAATAAAAGGCCATTACAAAGACAAAGGAAAAAAAGAAAATACCAAAGAGGAATATCAGAAGATACTTAGAAAATTGCACTAGAGTGTTGAGAGGCCAAAACAAATGGAAGAGATGCTGAAGAAATGAGCAGGTCAAGAAGACAAAAGCGAACTGTTATAATGGAATGCACAAAGAGCTAGAATTGGAGAATGAGAAAGGAAGAACTTGTTCAGCATTTCTCAAACTGAAAGAGATGAAAAACAAATTAAAACCTCGATTTCCAATACTGAGAGATGTGATGGCGAAATTATTGAATGATCCAGGAAGCATTAAAAGAAGATGGAAGTAATACAAAGTCACTGTACAAAAAGGAAGTAGCTGACAACTGAAATATTTCAGAAAGTAGCTTATGATAAAAATCCAAGGGTGATGAAAGAGTAAGACCACACTGCACTGAAGGAATTGGCAAGAAATCATTGTTATGTCCCATCGAGTCACCAGTGACTTTTAGCAACCTTATGTACAACAGCTCTGAACCCTGCTCTATGTTGAGCAAATTTCATTGTTTCTGACATACTTATCCTCATTACCCCAGTCACTCAGTCAGTTCCTCTCTTGTGCTGTCCCTCCACTCTTCAAACACGATGCTCTCTCCAAGGACTGACCCCTCCTGGAAACATGCCCAAAGTATGTCAGGAGTTTAAAAATCCTTACCTCCAAGGATCTGTTTAGTTTCACCCTTTCCAGGATGGACCTGTTTGTTATTTTGGCAGTCCATGATATATTCAATACTCTTCTCCAGTATCATTATTCAAAGGCACCAATTTGTCTTCTATCAACATACTGTCTTGCTGTGTGGACACCTCCATGCTGCCCCTCCACCAGGAGCACCAACATCACAGGGGAGTGGAGAGGAAATGGAAGGACAGAGGTGTCTGTCCTTGACCAAGCTGTCAAACCAGATTTACCTTGGGAGCAGGAGATCAGAGATGAAGGAGGGGGAAAGAGAGAGAATTGATGTGGATGCTTGCAGGATGATGTGAGGGTGGGAACACAACGTACATGCTGAAGGGGTGGGCCCGTAGGACCAACACCTGATCTGTTGTTACTTGCATACTCTCATCAGCTCTTTGGGTAAGATACTTGTCTGTCAAATATTGCTCTAAAACTGAGCACCCAAATTAAGACTTACTAGGGAAAAAGATTGGCCATCCACTTTCAAAATTACAGGACTCCGAATATCCAATGTACAACAGAGCACACTTAGATTAGACTAGAAGATATGGCACTGGAGGCTGAGCCTTCCTATTAGAAATCACAAAGAAGGAGGAAGAGTTGCAAACAGACACTAGCAATTGGAATGCGGAGTGTGAGATGTATGAATGTAGGAAAACTGGAGATTAAGGAAGAAATAGAATGCATAAATGCCTAAATTGATATATTAGGCATTGGTGAAATGAAATGGATCGGCACGGGACATTTTCAATTAAAGAATCATGTGATCTACTAAGCTAGAAATTAAAAGATGAGAAAAAACAGAGTCAGTCACACTTAAAAAGACCATTTCTAGATCCATCTTGAAATACAATGTGGTGAGTGACAGGATATATTCATATGCAAGCAAGGAAAACCTTTTAATACCACTGTCATTCAAATATATGTACCAACAATCAGAGCCAAGGAGAAGGAAATAGATGACTTTACCAATTGTCACACTAGGAAATTAATCAAACATGCAACCAAGGTACATTATTCAAAAGTTGGGAACAAGGAAGAAGAATTTGTCGTCAGGAAAAATGGACTAGGTTACAGAAATGAAGCTGAGACAAAACGACAGAATTCCTTACAATCAATGGTTTATTCATTGCAAATACCTTTTACAAGAAACATAAATGATGATTATACATTTGGCAAAATTTAGGCCCTAGGAATGAATGGGATATCAATTGATATGTTCCAAATAAGAGATGTAGCCTCGGATGTGCTCACCAGTCTGTGCTAGGAAATTTAGAAGATAGTACCCAGCCAACTGCCTGGAAGAAATCTATATTTGTTGTCATTCCCAAGAAAGGTGATAAAAAATGCAAATTACAGAGCATTATCGTTGATGTCATATGCAAGTAAAATATTGGGGAAGCTAATTTAAAAAATGGTGAGAACAGTACATAAGGAAGTGTTGTCCAAACAAAGAAATGGAATACTGAATAGCTTAAAACTGGGAAAAGTGTATGTTTAGGCTGTATCATATTTCCATACCTATTTAATCTGTATATGGAGCAAATTATTCAAGAGGCTGTACTTTACAAACAAGGATGTGGTATTGGGATTGGAGGAAGGTTCATCAACAACCTGTGTTATACAAGACAGCACAACCTTGCTTGCTGAAAGTGAAGAGGACCTGAAGTGCTTTCTGCAGAAGATCAAGGACTGCCATTTTCTATATGAATTGCATTTCAAGAAGACAAAAAAATTGCACATCAAGAAGACAAAAATCCTCACCACTGGACCAAGAGGCAACATTATCACAGATGAAGGGGAAAGCGCAAACTGTCAACTATTTCATCTTGCTTGGAACCACAGTAGACAACCTTGGAGAACAGGAGACATATAGTATTGGCAAAGTCTGCTGTCACGGATCTCTCCAAAGTCTTAAAGAGCAGCCAGTTATATCGTTTCAAAACCAAGATGCACCTGTTTCAAGCCAAAATCTTTCTAATCACCTGTTATGCATTGAGAGCTGAACAATAAATAAGGATAACGGGGTGGGGTGGGGAAATGAATGCATCTGAGTTGCGTTGTTGGAAAAGAGTGCAAAATATCCAATATTGTTGTTGTTATGTGCTGTCTATTCACCTGTGACTCATAATGACCCTATGTACAATAGCCCTAAACCCTGTTCTATCCTGTGCCAACCTTATTGTCTCTGACATATCTTCATTACTCCAGTCATAAATCAATCCATCTCATCGAAGGTCTTCCTTCCTCTCCTGTGCTGTCCCTCCACCCTCCCAAGTATGATGTCCCTCTCTAAAGACTGGTCCCTCCTTGCAACATGTCCAAAGTATGTCAGACAAAGCTTCAGAATCCTTGCCTCCAAGGAGCAGTCTAGTTTAACCCTCTCCAGGATGAACCTGTTTATTCTCTTAGCTGTCCATGGTATATTCAATACTGTTCTCCAGCACCGATGTTCAAAGGCATCAATTCTTCTTCTATCCCCCCTAGTCATTGTCCAGCTCTCTGATGCATAGCAAGTGATTACAAACACCATGGCCTGTATCAGGCACACCTTAGTCTCCAGACTGGCATTGCTCTTCAGTATCTTGGAAAGGTCTCTGACAGCTGACTTTCCCAAAGTAATACAACTTTTAATTTTCTGGCCACTTGTGCCAAATGTGTTAATCGTGGAATCAATAAATGAAAGCTGTTTACAATCTCAATCTCTTCACCATACATCACAATGCTGCCAATTGGTCCAGTGGTGAGAATCTTGTTTTCTTGATATTGAGCTTCAATTCATATTATAGACTGTGGTCCTTGGCCTTCTGCAACAAGTGCTTCAGGTCCTCTTCACTTTGAGCAAGCAGGGTTGTGTCATCGGCATAATACAGATTGTTGATGAATCTTCCTCTAATTCTAATGCCACACTTCTCCTCATAGAGCGCAGTCTCCTGGATAATCTATTCTGCATATAGATTGAAAAGTTATGGAGATAGGACATATATCTGGCTTACACACTTCCCAATTTTGAACCATGAAGTGTTTCCTTGCTCTGTTCTGATGACTATCTCCTGGTCTAGGCTTCACATAAGCACAATCAAGTGTTCTGGGATTCCGATTCCTCTCAGAGTCAGCCACAGTTTGTTAGGGTCCACACAGTCAAATGCCTCTGCATAGTCAATGAAACACAGATATTCTTCTGGTACTCTCTGCTTTCAGCCAAGATCCATCTAACATTAGCTAAAATATCCCTAATACCACAACCCCTTTTAAACCCAGCCTACACTTCTGGCAGTTCTCTGTGGATGTGCTCCAGTCATTTTTGGAAAATCTTTAGCAGAATCTTGCTTGCATGTGATATTATTGATATTATTCAATAATTTCTATACTCTGTTGAATCACCTTTCTTTGGAATGGGAACAAATAGATCTCTTCCAGGAAGCTGGTCAGGTATCCACCAGATTTCTTGGCACAACTTGGTGAGCACATCTAGGGAAGTATCTATTTGTTATTTTAGATCTATTATATATCAATTGACATACTATCAATTCCTGGAGCCTTGTTTTTTGCCAGTTCTTTCAGATCATGTCTTGCAGAAACTGCAATGATTGTTCATTGCAAGCAAAGATGGTGAAGCTTTGTCTCACATATTTTGGACATGTTGTTATGAGAGGCTGTTCCTTGGAAACAAATATCATGTTTGGAAAGGCAAAAAGTCAGTGGAGAGAAAAGACCCTAAATGAGATAGATTGATACAGTATCTGCAACCATGGACTCAAATATGCCAAAGATGATAAGGATCATACAGGAAAGGACAAATTTCATACCTATTGTTCATAGGGTCATTATGACTCATACTCAACTCAATGGCACTTAACAACAACATCATCTTTTTCAATTCTGAACACCTATGGTCATATGAATTCCTGAGTGTAAAAGAATGGTTTCCGAGAATCAGCTAAGTACAGAATACTTACCAATCCTGGGAAGTCCCTGGATGACACACATATTTGACATACTCAGGTGCTGACTGAAAGGGTAAAGTTCTGAGTCAATTCAGAGGTAACTTGAAAGAAAAACCTAAAGATCCATTTCCCAAACCTAGCCATTGAGACCCTATTAAAGCACAGTTCTACTCTGAGTGAAAAAAATACATGAGTTCATCATGAACTGGAATTTTTGCTAAACATTTGATACTATTCTAATCCTGTATAGCCTCAAGAATTGCACTTCCTCTTGAGACCTGGATTCTAACTGACCCTTAGATCTCACTTTTGTTGGCATGTGGCTAGAGAATTCATGCCAACCTGTTTTTTAGAACTCATGTTGACATGAGTCTAACCTGTAATGGTTAGAAGGAAGAGTTGCAATGGAGAATGGGTCCTTGAATATTTTCTATACTCAAGATGTATTTAAAGAATGCTACACTATTTACTATTTATACCATGACAATTATCTACATGGATTTTCTTTCTCAACAATAGAGAAAGCCCTTATGTATTAGGAATGGTATAGCAATCTAGCTTCTTCCTCTCAGCAGATACAGCAAGTTTTTATATAGCAATGAGAGTCACAAAATTATAAATATTGTGGAGAAGGTGGAGTTAAACTGTTCCTTGGAGGCAAGGATTGTGAGGCTTTGTCTGACATACTTGGGGCATGTTGCAATGAGGGACCAGGCCTTGGAGTGGGATGTCATGCTTGAAAGGGTGGAAATATATAGCAAGAGAGGAAGATCCTCAATGAGATGGATTGATTCATAACTAGAGTAATGAGGATGTGTTAGAAACAATAAGATTGGCACAGGATAGAGCAGGTTACAGGGCTATTGTACATAAGATTGCTATGAGTTGCAAGTGACTCTATACCACATAACAACAACAACATTCTCTTTATATATGACATATATGAAATAAGCAGATAGGTAGAGATGAAAGTCCATTAGTGGTTTTCAAGGATGAGCAGTGGGGGTGGTAAAGTGGAAAGGGGGGAGTTACTACTTAAAAGACATTAAATTTCTGTTAAGGTGATGAAAAAGAATTAGAAATGAATAGTAGTCATGGTTACACAATGTGGTGAATATAATTAATGTCGCTGAAGTATAAATTGAAAGAAAAGCTGGAAAGGAAAACATTTTTTTTTCTTGTCCTCTCATCCCAATGAATTGACACCATTGTATATACACAAAAAGAACGGGAAGTAACTAAATTTGTGTGAACATACCTCAGTTGCTTTTAGTATACATGGAATAACCTCTAATTTCAATGGATAAAGCAACAGACATGGCCCTCTGTGAGCTTACATTGTGCACTAATTTTCAAAATTAGAAGCAAGAAGATGCTAAGAAGGGCTGGAAGTCAGGAAAACGTCCAGTCAATACTAGAATATAAGAACTTTGAAATAATTGTTAAAGCTTCAGTATTTCTTTCACTCACAAAAGATTATGTATTTGAAGCTGTCAGAAATTGGTATTAGGGACTGATGCTTCTTTAAGCAGAAACCTTTAACTGGCTGCTGGGCTAACAAGCATGTAGTTACTAAGAGTTTAAAGAAGGTTAGCAAGATTTAAAATAATACAGATTGTTATTATTCTTATGTGTCCTGGAGTCTAGTATGACCCATGCCACCTATAAACAATAGATCTGAAGCCTATCTTATACTGGCCATCTTCATCATCTCTGACATACTTGAGCTCATTGTTGCAGTCACAATGTCAATCCATCTCATTAAGTGTCTTTCTCTTTTGATGGCCTTCAACCATTCCTAGCATGATGTCCCCTTCTATGGACATTTCTATGTCTTTTTCTATGTTACTCCTTCTAGTAACATCCCCAAAGTATGTGAGCTGAAGTTTCCCCATCCTTGTCTCTAACAAAGAAGTCTGTCTGCATCTTCTCCAAGATATGTTCGTTTGTCCTTTTGGCAGTCCATGGGATATTCAGTACTCTTCTTGAACAGGACAACTCAAAAGCATCAATTCGTCTTCTGTCATCCTTCTCCATTATCAGGCTCTCAGATGCATAGCAAGTGACTGGAAAGACCATGGCCTGAATCAGGCACACTTTAGTCTTAACCCTGACACCATTAATTGCTTCTGAGTACTTTAAAGAAATTTCTGATGGCAAACTTTCCCATTGCAATGTGCTTTTTGATTTCTTGACTGCTGGTACAAGGCAGCCAAGACTTTACCAATGCAATATATTCTCTGATTCCTTGACTGCAAGGCTATAGATACAAGTAAGATTAATTCATTAACAATGTTGATATTTTCTACATCTATCATGATGCTGCCTATCAGCCTACTGGCCCCCTGGTGAGGATTTTTGTCTTTTTGATGTTGAGATGTGATCTATATTGAAAGTTGTAGCATTTGATCTTCTGCAGCAAGAATTTCAAGTTCCCCTCACTTTCAGCAAGTAAGATTGTGTCATCTAGGGTGTTGATGAGTCTTCTTCCTATTCTGATGCCACATTCTTCTAATATTCATAATGTAGATTAGGGCTATTAAAATTAACACAATTATGTTTTCCTTTGCTATGTTAAAAGCTAATTTTAAACTCCAACACTTTACCATCTACCTCAAAGTGTGAAATATTTAACCATCAGATGATTTTTCTCTGCATTTCAGTTCTCTTTAACTGATTTTGATCTGGCTACATTTGATGAATAGTATTGAATATACCATGAACTGCCAAAAGAACCAACAAATCTGTCACAAAGGAAATGTAACCAATGTTCCTTAGAGGACCATTTACTACTTTGGGCATATTCTCAAGAAAATTCAGCCGTTGGAGAGAGACATTGTACTGGGAAAGATAGAGGATCAGCAAATGAGCAGAAGATCCTCAAGGAAATGTGATGACTCAGTGACTACCACAATGGATTTGAGCATGACAGAGATCCTGAGGATGGTGCCTTATAGGGCAAGATTCAGAGATGTTGTTCATAGGATTGCTATGAATCATAATTGACTATCTGTACCTATCTCTTTTCTCTTCATGTGGTACCTCGCATCTGTGGCACAAACTATTTTGCAATATTCTGAGATAGGGTATCTGAGAGGTAGATATTATTTTATTGATTTGCGTACAGTAGTTAGTTTACATTTTATTCCATTGATGTATATGATGTATTATACGATCTTTTATTTATACTGTGTTTAATATAACAATCCACATACTTTGAATTTACATAATTTATTATTATTGATCTGTACCTATTATTAGGGCGCTCTGGTGGCCTAGTGGCAAGAAGCTGCACTGCAATCCTGAAGGTATACCATTTGAGGCCACCAATTGCTCTGCGGGAAAAGGATGGACAATCTCTGTGATTAACTGCCTCTGAAAACCCACCGGAGGGTCTGCTGTTTAACTCAATGTTAAAAAAAAGAAAAAGAAGAGTGCCTGTTATTATCTTTTCAAGTTCCCATTGAATCTTTATTATTCCTTCACACACTTCCCCCATCTGCTCACTAAACTTGGGTATCCTCATGATTGTCATCCTTCCCCATCTCACACCCTCTTCCCCATTTCCTTTTCCCCTTCTGAACATATATACACATCTTACTAGTTCCTCTTCTATTTTTAAAATAATGCTCTTATGCAGTATTTGTCCTCTTCAGACTGAGTTAGTTCACTCAGCATAATGTTCTCTAGACTCTCTCATGTTATATAATAGTTTACAAAATTGTTGTGCTTAAACACTGCATACTATTCCATTGTGTATCACAATTTCTCAATACATTCATTTGTTGATGGGCATTTAGGCTATTTCCATATTCTTGCTCTTGTGAATAATGTTGCTATGAACATAGATATACACATCCTTGGGGTATATTCCTGGCAGTGTATTAGCTTAGTCATATGAGATTTCTGTGTTCAGCTTTTCAAGTAAAAGACAAACGGCCTTCTAGAATGTAAAATTATACCATTCTACAATCCCACCGACAATGCAGGAGTTCCAATCTCTCCATGTCCTCTCCAATATTTATTGTTTGTGGCTCTGTTAAACATTGGTATTTCTATTGGGGTGAGATAGTATCTCATTGTGGTTTTGATTTACAATTCTCTGATTGCCAGTGATTTTGAGCATTTCTTCAAGTGTCTATTTGTCATCTTAATGTCTTCTTTGTAGACATGTCTTTTCCCATGTCTTTTGCTCATTTTGTTGTTATTTTCTTCTGGATGCCCAGTACTATTCTATACTCCTTCCTTATGAGGACTTTTTCTGACATGCCATTGCCAAATGTTTCTTTCCCTGTTTGTAGGGTTTTCCCTACCCTATTGGGAAAAAAGGGTACTTAATTTTTAGAAGTCTCATTCACTGATTTTATTCTCTCCTGGTTGTGCATTTCAGGCTATATGTGCAAGTCTATTTATGGCACAGGCTAAGGCTTCTGAGTTTGGTCTCATTTTGTCTCTTATGATGCTTATGGTTTCGGGCTTTACTTCTAAGTCTCTGATCTACTTTTGTTGATCTTTGTGTATGATGTGAAATATGAATTCTGGTTTAGTTTTCTGCAAGATAAATGTCTAGTTTATCCAGCACCATTTGTTAAAGAGGTTGTCATTTCCCCTTTTAATAGTTTTTTATTCCTTGTTAAATATCATTTGACTGTAGCTAAATGGGTTAGGAAAAATTTGCTGTCAGGGACCTCTCCAGAGTCCTGAAGGGTAAGGATGTCAGTTTAGAGACTAAGGTGCATCTTATTCAGGCTATGGTCTTCACAATTACATACTATACATTAGATATCTGGATAATGACCACAGGTAATGCAAGAAGAATTGATGTCATTGAGTTGTGGTGCTGGAGAAGAGTACTGAACATACCATGGACTGCCAAAAGAACAAATAAGTCAGTCATGGAGAGGATGAAACCAGGTAAACTTCTTAGAGGTAACAATTTTGGAACTCAGTCTCCCATTACTTTGAGCATGTTTCCAGGAAGGACTAGTCCTTGGAGATGACTATAATGCTTGGAAGGGACAACGGACAGCAAAGGAAAGGAAGACCTTGGATGAGACGGATTGACAAAATAACTGGGGAAATGAGGGTGGGTATATCAGAGACAGTGAGAATGGCTCAGGATAGAGCAGAGTTCAGAGATATTGCACATGGGGTCACTATGAGAGTCATAGTATACTCAATTGTATAACAACAACAACAACAAATGGGTTAATGTTGTTGTTCTTGTTGTGTACCGTGGAGTCAGAACCAATTCACAGATGACCTCTGGAAGGTTTTTTTAAAGACTGTTAATCACACAAAAGGAGATTGCTCTTCTTTCTCTGAGGAGCAAATCTGCTGTCAGGGACCTCTCTGAAATGATGAAGAACAATGATATCAGTTTGAAGACTAAGGTGTGTCTAATACAGCTCATGGTCTTCATAATCAATTATTATGTATCAGAACTCTGGTGGCTTAGTGGTAAGAAGCTGTGCTCCAATATCAAAGGCACATAGTTCAAAACCACCAGCTGCTCTGCAGAAAAAGGATGGGCAATCTTCTGTGCAATTACTGCTTCTGAAAACCTGCTAGAGGGCTAGCTATGTGTCAGTTCCAACTTGTCAGTACACAACAGCAAGAGCAACAATGCAGCAAAGAGCTGGATAATGAATAAGGATGGTGGAAAAATAATTGATGCCTTTGAGTTGTGGGGCTGGTGAAGAGTACTCAATGTCCCAAAAGAACAAACAGATATGTCTTGGAAATGATATAGTCAGAAAATTCCTTAGAGGCAAGAATGATGAAGCTTCTTCTTTTATACTTTATACATATACAGCTAGGCAATGGTGTTTCTTGGAAAGGGGCATAACACTTAGAAAGATGGAGGATTAGCAAAGCAGAACTCAAATGAGATGCATTGGCATTGTGACTTCAGTTATGGGCTCTAAAGTCTTAGAGATGTTGAGAAACTTTTGGTTGGTTGTTCATAGGATCTCTATGAGTCATACTTGATTCAAAGGTACCTAACAGCAACAGAAAATGGGTTAATTTTTGCATTTTCTTCTATTCCACTGGTCAATGTGTCTGTCATGTTTGTGCCAAATCATGCTATTTTGATTACTACAGCTATGTAGTAGATTTTGAGGTCAAAGATTGCTATGCCTCTCACTTCAAGTTTATGTTTTTTAAGGAGCTTTTCTTACTCAGTATCTCTTTCCTTTCCAAATAAAGCTGCCAATTGCCTTTTTTAAAACTCTTTGAAAAACAAGTTTGGTATCTGTGCTGCGATTGTGTTGAAAACATACATTGCTGTTGGTAGGATTGTCCTTTTCACTGTGCTAAGTCTTCCAATTCATTAATACAGAATATTTTTTCCATTTAGTTAGGTCTTACATTGTTTCTTATAATAGTGTTTTTTGTTTTAATTATAAAGGTCTTTTGTTTTTTCTACTTTGATTTTCCCAAGTATTTCATCTTGTGGTTGGCTATTGTAAATGGTGTTGCTTTCCTAGTCCCTTTGCTGCTCTAGAGAAAGCTTTTTGATTTTTGTATATTTATCTTGTATTCTGCCACTCTACTAAATTGATCTACTAGATATAACAATGTTTTAGTTAAGTCTTTGGACTTCTCTTTGTACAATATCATATTGTCTGCATATAGTGACATTTTAACAACTCTTTTGCTTATTTAGATATCTCTTATTTCCTTCTCTGGTTGTGTTACCCTAGCAAGTACTTCTAATACAATATTGAATAAGAGTGGTAACGATAGATATACTTGTCTGATCCCTGTTCACCAGAGGAATGCCTTTAGTCTTTCTCCACTGAGAATGATGTTGGCACTTGAGTTTTTATATATATTTTCACTATGCTGAGAAAATGCCCTTCTATTCCTAATCTGTTGATGTTTTAATCAGGAAGTTGTGTTGGCTTTTGTTGAAGGTCTTTTCTGTATTAATTCTAGAAATGTTCTTGTTCTTTGTTTTATTAATGTGATGAATTATTTTCTTATACTGAACCATCCTTGTGTACCTGTTATGAATCCCAACTGATAATGATGAATTTTTTATTTATTTATATACTGTTGGATTCTATTGTTTAGATTTTGTATTCTATCATTATCTTTGACACATCCCTGGCGTACACCCTTCCCAATTTTGAACTATGCAATGTTTCCTTGCTCTGTTCTGACCACTGCCTCTTGGTCCAAGTATAGGTTTCGCATTAGCATGATCAAGTGTTCTGTGATTCCCATTCTTCTCAGAGTCAGCTACAGTTTGTTATAATCCACACAGTCAAATGCCTTTGTATAATCAATGAAACACAGATATACATTCCTCTGGTATTCACTGCTTTCAGCTAAGATCCATCTAACATTAGCTACAATATCCCTAGTACCACGACCCCTTCTAAACAAAGCCTGGACTTCTGGCAGTTCTCTGCTGATGTGCTGTTCCAGTCGTTTTTGGATAATCTTCAGTAGAATCTTGCTTGCATGTGAAATCAATGATATTGTTCTATAGTTTCCACACTCTGTTGGGTCACCCTTTTTTGGAATGGGAACAAATATAGGTCTTTTCCAGTGAGCTGGCCAAGTGTCTGTTCTCCAGATTTCCTGGCACAACTTGGAGGAGAAATGTGGTGTCAGGATTGGTGGAAGATCTATCAACAATCTGCGTTATGCAAATGACACCACCCTGCTTGCTGAAACTGAGGAGGACCTGATGCACTTGCTGCAGAGGGTCAATGACTACAGCCTCCAATATGGATTCCGGTTCAATGTCAAGAAGACAAAGATTCTCACCACTGGACCAATTGGCAGCATCTGGATGGATGGTGAAACGATTGAGATTGTTCACAGCTTCAGTTTGCTTGGCTCCACAGTCAACACTCTTGACACCAGTAGCCAGGAAATTAAAAGACGTATTGTGATGGGAAAGTCTGCTGTTAGGGACCTCTCCAAAGTACTGAAGAGCAATGGTGTCTCTCTGGAGACTAAGGTGCGTCTGATACAGGCCATGGTCTTTGCAATCACTTGTTATGTATCAGAGAGTTGGACAGTGACTAAGGAGAAGAAGAAATGATGCTTTTGAGCTGTGGTGCCGGAGAAGAGTATTGAGGGTACTATGAACTGCTAGGAAAAGAAACAGATTCATCCTGGAAAGGGTTAAACCAGGTGGCTCCCTGGAGGCAAGGATTCTGAGGCTCCGTCTAACATACTTTGGACATGTTGTAAGGAGGGACAGGTCCTTGGAGAGGGACATCATGCTTGGTACAGTGGAGGGACAGCGCAGGAAGAAAAGGCCCTCTATGAGGTGGACTGATTCAGTGACTGGGGTAATAAGGATGGGTGCATCAGAGACAGTGTGATTGGCACAGGACAGAGCAGAGTTTAGGTCTGTTGTACATAGGGTCGCTATGAGTCGCAAGTGATTCGACGGCACATATCAACAACAACAACATCATTATCTTTGATTTTGGAGAATTTGACTACAATGTATCTTGATGTTTTTCCTTTAGGTTCCAGTTTAAAATTTGTAAAGCTTATTGGATGTGGATTTCCTTATTCTTCATAATGCCTGGGAAGTTTTTTTCTGATACCTCTTGCAGAAGTTTTTCAGTGCTTTCTCTGTCCCCCTCGGTTTCTGAGATTCCAATCATATGTATTTATTCTTTTTTGTGTCATCCCATATGATTCTAATGTTTTCTTCATTTTCCTTATGTCTGCTCTCTGATTTCTCTTCTAGTCTTTTCCCATTGAAGTTCTTCACTGACTCGCTAGTCTATCTCTTCTGTTCTGCTTTTTCGTCCTTACAGCATGTTGGATACTTCTGCCATTTTGGTTTTGAGAATCTGAAATACATTTCTGTTAATTCTAGTACTGTGTTGGCTGTGCTCCCTCTGTCTTGTGTTGATTTTTTAGTTTCTTCTACCATTTTATCTACGGTATCAATTCTTTCTTCTATCTTTTGCAATTTCTTCAGTAGTTGTTCATGTTCCTCCACATCAATATATTTCTTTTTACTCCGTATCTCCAGGGATAGTCACATTATTTATGGCTTTTATTCTTTCTTTCTTTCATCATTTCTACCTTCTTCCTTGTTGTTGTTGTTGTTAAGTGCCATCCAGTCATAGATGGACTCACAGTGACTCTATGAATGAAAGACCTGAACACTTACATAACTTTCATTGTTTCTTCAAGTTCATAGAGTTTTTAGATGCAAGCTATTTCAGAAGTGGATGCCATGTCTGCTTTCAAGCTTATTTTAATTGGTGAGCTTCACTGAACACTGTCCACCACGATGTATCACGGTGTTTAGCATCACAGCAACCATGAGTTACCTCTGTACCGTAAATGGACAGACCAGGGCTATACCACTTAGAAGAATGTTTGACCAAAACCAATTAAAACCAGGCCTGAAGATCACAGACAGATTAAAATCACCCACCTTTGGCTTGGTAGCATCACTTTCTATCCGTTAGGCCAACAGAGATCTCTCATTGTTGTTAAATGTTGTCGAGTCATAGACTTCCTTAGCTGTTGAAATAACTACTTCACTGTATTTCTTCTGGTTCCCTGTCTCTGGGATATTGGTTGTATTTATGGTTTCCATTCTTTCTTCCATCATTTGTACATTTTCCAGTAGATGTTCATCTGACTCCACATCAATATATGTCTTCTGCTGTCTTGTGCTTCTCTTTATCTGGGGTATTTATTGGGTCTGCAATATTCTCTGATTTTTTTTTTTTAAGAAGGCTTATTTTGTTTTCCAGAATATTTAGTGCTGCCTCCTGCTTTCTTGACATTATGTGAAGTTTCTCTTGGTATGTGTTAGGCCATTTGTATTGTGTCTGCATAGGTTTTTGACAGTTCTTTGTCTTTATGATGCAATTCATTAGTCAGAGGCTTAAAGTGTTCCTTTTATGGGGGAGAACAACTAGCTAAGCCAGGAGTTCACCTTTCCCAAGGTCTTTCAATTTCTCTTTAGACTGCAGTACAGTCTTGAAGGAATCTTGCTTAACTGCCTGCTTCTTCTAAAATTTGGAATTGTCCTCTGTGGTGCTGATGAGCACAGGCGCCACAGACTAATTTAAAGATGCGAACCTCTGTGCTGTCTCTATTCAGTGTAAAGTAGAAGGAGTGTGCATCTATGTTCATGAGAAATATTGGTCTATAATTTTATTTCTTTGGTATTTTTTTGCCTGATTTGGACATTACAGTTATGCTTGTTTCATGGAATGATTCTAGAAGTATTCCTCTTTTTATATTTTCTGAAATAATTTAAGAAGAGTGGCAAAAAAAAAGAAGTGGTGATGTTCTTGAATGTTTGATAGAATCTACCTTTGAAGGCATCTGAGTCTCTTTTTTTGGAGAGAATCTTTTTATGGTCTGTTCAGTTTCTCCTTTTCTGATGGATCTGTTCAAATGTTCAACATCTCTGTGGGGTATGAGTTTCTAGGAATTTGTCTATTTTCTCTAGGTTTTTAAATCTATTGAAATACAAAATAAAATTGTTGGAGTACAGCTTTTAATAGTATTCTGTTCTTATCTGCTTAATTTCAGCTGATTCTGTTCTGATGTATCTCTTTGATTTCTTATTCAAATTATTTGTGTTTTCTCTTTCTTTTCTTTTGTTAATTTTGCCAATTTTATTGACCTTTCTGAAGAAATGTTTTGTTATTTCAATTGTTTATCTATTTTTCTATTCCATTGATTTCAGTCCTTGTCTTTGTAATTTTCTTTCTTCTAGAGACTGTGGGATTAGCTTGTTCTTCTTTCTCTATTTGATGGAGATGTTGAGTTTAATTGTTAAGTTTGCTCCTTTCTTTTTGTTTTATGTGTTTGCCTGAATTGTTGCTATGAACTATCCCCTGAGGACACAGCTTTAGCTATATCTCAGAGGTTTTGATCTGTTGTTTTTAAATTTTCATTTTGAGGAAATTTTAATTTGTTTTTTATTTCTTCTACAACCCATGTTGCTCAAGATGGGTGTTATTTATCTTCCCTGTGGGTGGTTTATTATCCTTTTCCCTCTTGCTGTTAATGTCTAGTTTTATGGCTTTGTGGTCTGAGAAGATATTTTTAATTATTTGAGGGTTTTTTTAATTTTTTTGAGGCTTATTTTGTGCCCTAATGTATGATCGTTCTGGCAAACATAACATGTGCACTTGAGAAGAAAATAAATTGAATTTTAGTTGGGTGAAGTACCTGGAAACAGGGGCTATGTTGACTTGTTGTTGTTATGTACCATCAAGTTGATTATGACTCACAGTGATCCTATGGATAATAGGTCTGAATCTTATCTGATACTGAGCCAGTCTCACTGTCTGATACACCTGACCCCATTGCCACAGTCACTGTGTCAATCCATCTCACCCAGGGTCTCTCTTTTGTGCTGACCTTCTACTCTTCCAAGTATGATGTCATTCTCTAAGGAATGGTCCTCCTTGGTAACACATCCAAAGTATGTGAGACAGAGCTTTAGCATCCTTGCCTCCAAGGAGCAAACTGGTTTCACCCTCTTTAGGACAGACCTCTTTGTTTTCTTGGCAGTCCATAATATGTTCTATACTCTTCTCCAACACCACAACCCAAAGGCATTGATTCTTCTTCTGTTATCTTTATTCATTGTCCAGCTCTTAGATGTACAAAAAGCAATTGAGAAGACCATGGCCTGTATCAAGTGCAACTTAGTCTCTAGACTGACATTGTGGCTGTACTTGACATCTTTTGGCTTAGTGGTAAGGAAATACACTGTCCATACAAAAGTACGTAGTTTGAGTTAACTAGCTGCTTCAAAAAAGAAAGAGGAAAGAGGAACAAAAGAGGAACAATCAAGTCCCACGCTATTCACAGCCTTTGAACATCCACTGGAGGATCGACTGTGCATCAATTCTGATTCTATGGTATACAACACAACAGACTCTAAATACATCTACAAAGTGAATCGGCTGAGTGCATAGATTGGTTGTTCTGCATCTCTGTTGGGTTTCTTTCTAGTTGACTTGTCTTTTATTGAGAATAGTATGTTAAAGCCTCTGATACTATTGTGCTGCTTTGTATTTTTATTCAACTCTGCTTTACCATTATTTTATGTATTTTGCTAAAACACATGTTTGGTGCACACATGTTGATTAAGGCTATGTGTCCTTGATCTATTGCTCCTTTAATCATTGTACAGTGCCCTTCCTTGTCTTTTATGGTAATTGTCATCCTGAAGTCCATTTTATCAGATATTAGAATTTCCACTCCTGCTTTTGTGTGGATGCCAATACATTATGGTTTGTGTATCATTTTCCAGCCTTACATTTTTAGTATATCTTTTTACCTCTCTTGGATGTGTCTCTTTTAGACAACATATTGATCAGCTTTGGGGTTTTGTGTTTTGTTTTGTTTTTATCATTCTATTCTTTTTCTCTTAATTGGTACATTTAAGCCATTTAGATTAAGCGTGATTATTGACTGGCCCGATTTTATCAATGTCATTTTGCTGTGTGTTTTTCTATTGTTTCTGCTTACTTTTATCAATCCAATTTTTTTGCTGTCTCTATACGAAGGACTTCCCTTTATATTTCAGGTAGAGTTGATCTGTTTTCATTACTATTTCTTAATTCCTACTTTTCTGCAAATGATTTAATTCCTCCCTCATATCTGATGGACAGCTTTGCTGAATACAGGATCCTTGGCAGCAGTTGTTTTCTTCCAGCCTTCTCTAAATGCCATCTCCCTGTCCTCTAGCTAACGTGTTTTTTTCTGGGAAACCAGAGCTTAATCTAATTCATTCTTCTTTATAGGTGGCTCTTTGTCTTTCTTGCTTTCACGTTTCTCTATTTTCAGTATTCTGTTCTTATGTTTTATTTTTGATTATTTGACTATAAGTCTTGTTATTTTAATTTTGGGCTCTTTTATCCTTTTTGATGAGAAAGCTAGTTGTGCTTGGGGTTCACTGAGCTTCTTGAATGTAGATTTCATTTTTTTCCACAATGTTTGGGAAGTTTTCATCTAGTACTTATTCCACAATTTTCTCAGTGTTTTTCCCTCTATCCTTTCTGTTCTGGAATTCCAATCACACATGTGTTGATCCATTTGAGGTTATTCCACATGATTCTAACGTATTCTTTATTTTCTTTCCATCTTGTCTGGTTTTTTTCTTCTAGTAAGTTCTCAATGATGCTCTTGTCTTCTAACTTTCTGACTCTTTGTTTCATCTTTTTTTTTTAATCAGCTTGTTTGTTCTTCTCACATGTTGAGAAATTCTGCCATTTCTGTCTTGATATTCTGGGTTGCATTTTTCATGAATTTCTGTTATCTCCAGTATTGTGTTGGTTGTACCCTCTCTGTCTTGTATTTTTTTTATTTTTATACCTCTTCATATATGGTTTCAATTCTTTCTTCTATCATTTGTACCTACTTCAATAACTCTTTACATAATTACATGTTGGGTTGGGTGTTTTGTTTTTTTTTAAATTTTCTGGCTCCTTGTCTCTGAGGTATTCACTTTACTTATATTTTCAATTATTTTGTCCATCATTTGTAGCTTCTTCAATAATATTCATATAACTCCACATTAATATATTTCTTCTATTTTTCCTGGGATATTCTTTGGTTCTGAAATCTAATCTGATGTTTGAGGAGAAATCTAGTTGTGTTTTTCATAATGTTTAAAATTACCTGCTGCTTTCTTACCATTATGTGACAGAAGCTGCAGGTTGGAATGGCAGCTATTCCCATCCAAGCAGACAAAGAAAGGGTCAGGGAAATCTCAATTTCTCAGCAATGAACTTCCCAATTCTGGCTATCTTCTAACATCCAAAGCCCCGATACCTTCTAGGGAGGGCAGTCATTCCTGCAGAGCAGATAAAAAAGAGCCATTTTCCCAGCATTGCAGCTCTCAATTCTGGCTACCCTCTAATGTCCAGACTACTTGCAGAGGTGATTTAAAGTAGTATGTACTTTCTTTCACTGCTGAGGTCAGCATTTCTATATACCAACTGGACTTCAAGAGAAAGATGGACAGTATCCTCTCATAAAGATTCACAGAATCAGAAACTTGATGAAGGGTCACTGTGAGTGATAATCAAATATTTGGCAGTGAGTTTTGTGAATTTTTTTATTTTGTTTTGGAGCATATGTGAAACTGTCTCGCTTTTCATTAGTCAATTTTCTAGGTGTAAAATTTTATGTTTATAAAGCATTTCTTTGAAATCATGAAGACATCCATCTATGTCAGTTCCCACTGGTACCATAGAGAAATCCAAATCTACTCTGAATCCTTACCTTTCGCAAGTCATCTATCTTAAATCTCCTCCAGATAGACAATTGTATAGTCTCTTTATCCTCAGCATTCTTAAACATGAAAAAGATGCAATTATTTTGAATAATGTCCAACCATTTTGTTTGTCTGTTCATTATTTCTTTCTGTAGTTTCTATTGTTTGGATAAAGGATTTCTGGAATTGACTCCTGAATTTATTTCTTTTATATTTAACTTTCAGAATTTATATGGAATATTATCTCTTATATGGATGATTACTTTAAATCCTCCTTTCAGCTTTTATACTGAGGATTTTTGTTTTGTCTAAAATGTGTTAAGATAATTTCTATGAACTCTTTATTATTCACTAATTGTCTTTTTTGCTGCATATTTTCTTGCTTCTTGGATTATGTATTTTCTTTTTTTTGTGAGAGTATCAAAGATAATGCCTTTGAAGTTTTCACTTCAGTTCACAGTATCACAATATTTTTACACAAATAATGCATGTTACACATTTCTGCCAACCACACCCTCCCCCACAAGATATTTTTACAAATGCACTATTCTATTTTTTTTACATATTGCTGTGATTTTAAAATATTGCATAGCATGCTTACAAAAATAACAATGTTGGTGAGAGGAAAAGGATATATTTACATATTATACAAAAACTTATAATATTCATGATATGTATGTAAAAAATGGTTGTTTTTGGAAATATAGTCCATTTTTAATACTGCAGAAGTTTTCTGAGGTATAGGACTTTCCTTAACCATCTGTTCATAGTTAAGAACAAAACTTTTGAAAAACAAGTTGGATGTATTATGCCAATGTCAATTTCCTGGTTTTGATAATACGCTATAATTATGTAAATTGTTAGCATTGGGGAAATCTGAGTAATAGGTACATGAGACTTCTCTGTGCTGTATTTTGTAATTTCCTTTGAGCTCGAAACTGCTGGGGTTATTTTTAAGTAGAAACAAAAGCTAATGGTAAGCTCCAGATGTGTAGAGAGTGAGAAGTGGTTCTGTTTAGGTACCCTCTCTATAATATCTGGTTGATGTGTGCCTTTGAGTCACAACCAACCAGTAGGTGACCCTCCACTGGATTTTCAGAGAGACAGTAAATTACATAGGAAGAGAATGTCTATTTTTCCAAGTAATCTAATTACCATGGTACAGTGGTAGATAATTTTTTATTCATTAGCCCATTCAACAAATAAACTTTGAACTCCTACTAAGTCCTAAGCACCATCTAGGCACTGATACGGCCTTAAAAGCAAAATGTGAAGCAAAACGGCAGTGTTAGCAATGTTCACAATTTCAGTCACATTTAATGCAAAAACACAAAGGATATTACCCTTATTAAAAGTATAAGCAATGTGATGGGCAACAGTCCTTAATCAATAGCACTTTCTTCTACCTATTCAAAGTGTGTGTGTGTGTGTGTGTGTGTGTGTGTGTGTGTGTATTTTGCTGTTGTTGTTGTTGTTGTTGTATACAGTAGAGTCAGAACTGACCCATATCTGACCCTACAGAGGATTTTCAAAGGCAGTTAATTTCACAGGAGAAGATTACCCATCCTTCTCCCAGAGAGCAGCTGGTGGCCTGTGCCTTTGGAATGGCAGTGCAGTTTCTTGCCGCTAGACCACCAGAACTCCTACATATACATAGGAGAAATGTTTTACTTTGCTCATTTGTTGTAAATCTATTTGAAGCCCAAGGTGCTAGTTCAGCTCAATGTTCCTAAAAGGTCTCTGAGTGTCAGATGTTATATAAACCATCTGAAAATTACTTTTCTTTGGCCTATTAACCCTGATACTATGCATGAAATAAAATTCTCAAAGAGCATAAGGAACTTCTCAAATATTCTACTGCATAGATCATAACTAATTACAGATAACATTTTTTAAACGAATGGGAACTGCAAAATATTTAATTGTGCTCATGAAAATCCAATACATAGACCAAAGCATCATTAAGAATAAACCAAGGGGATACTGCATGGCTTAAAGTTTAAAAAAGTGTGCACCAGGGTTGCATCCATTCCTGATACCTGTTCATTCTGAATGCTGAGAAACTGGAGTACATCCTTCATCCCTCAGTTTCCTCCTCTGAAAAATGGGCACAATAATATTAGCTGAGTTAATACATAGAAATGCCTTTGAAAAGTATCCATTTCTTATCATTACAAATATTGCCTTTCCCAGATATAACATGTAGGGAACTAAATCTGATGAGAAGGGATTGCCCATCCTCCTTGTGGCAGAGCCACTGGTGGCCTCAAGCTGAGTGCCTTGGGGATAACAGTGCACCTTCTTGCCACTAGGCCGCCATTTGAAAATCAACTTGCCCTTCTTTTGGACCATTGGCAAAATGTCATTATTTTTATTACCCTATTTTTATGATAAGCAACAGTCTTGGCACTAGCAGCCAGGAAATTAAAAGGCGCATTGCCATCAGAAAGTCTGCTCTTAGGGACCTCTCCAAAGTACTGAAGAGCAATGGTGTCTCTCTGGAGACTAAGGTGCGTCTGATACAGGCTATGGTCTTCGCAATCACTTGTTATGCATCAGAGAGTTTGGACAATGACGAAGGAGGATAGAAGGAGAATTGATGCCTTTGAGCTGTAGTGACGGAGAAGAGTATTGAGAATACCATGGACTGCTAGGAAAACAAACAGATTTGTCCTGGAAAGGGTTAAACCGGGTGGCTCCTTGGAGGCAAGGATTCTGAGGCTCCGTCTAACATACTTTGGACATGTTGTGAGGAGAGACCAGTCCTTAGAGAAGGACATCATGCTTGGGAGGGTGGAGGGACAGCGCAGGAGAGGAAGGCCCTCTATGAGGTGGATTGATTCAGTGACTGGGATAATCGGGATGGGAGTGTCAGAGACGGTGCAATTGGCACAGGACAGAGCGGAGTTTACGGCTGTTGTACATAGGGTCGCTATGAGTCGCAAGCGACTCGACGGCACATAACAACAAACAACAACAAATGAAATTCATTAATAGAATCCTTTTCCAGGGTCTTCACTTGAATCCAGATTCTTTACCAAAAGGGAGCTCTGGTAGCATAGTCTGTGAGGAGTTTTACTACTAACACAAAGGTGGTGACTCTGGAAGTTCAAATCCAACAGTAGGAGATAGACAGGCAACTTCCTCCCATGTGATTTCAGTCACCTTTTCTTTAAAACAAAAATTTCATGCTTTTCTCATTGTATCGAAAGAAGTTTTTCTTGGTAATTATGTTACTTTAAATTGAATTATCCAGACTTCTAGTGTCTGGGTGAGCCTACTGCTTTGCTTAAGAAAATAAAAAAAGTTTCCATTTGTAAAAGAGATTATCAAATAGAATGTGAAAATTTTCAGGCAATGTCATTAATATCACATGCAACCAAAATATTGCTGAATGTCATCCAAACTAGTACATTGACAGAGACATGTCAGAAGTTTACGCTGGGTTTGGAAGAAGACATGGTACTAGGGTTATCATTGCTGATGTTAAATAGACCCTGTTTGAAAGCAGAGAATACCAGAAGAATATCTGTTTGTGTTTTATTGATTATGCAAAGGTATTTGACCACATGTATCCTAAACATTGAGAAGAATGAAATCCTAGAGCACTTAATTATGTTTATGTGAAATATATATCTAGATCAAGAGCATGGTTTAAAATAAAAAAGGTGTGCATCAGGGCTTTATCTTTTCTCCATAACTATTTAATTGGAATGCTGAAAAAGTCATTAGAGAAGCCGGACTTATGAAGAAAAGTGTGGCATCAGGATTAGAGAAAGATTCATTAACAATCTGTGTTATTCAGGTAACATAACTTTGCTAAGAATGAGGAGGACCTGAAATTCTTGCTGCAGAAGATCAGGACTGTGGCCTTCAATGTGGATTATATCTCATCATCGAAATCCAAAAATCTTCACCACTGGGCCAATAAGTAACATCATGATCAATGGAGAAAATATTGAAATTATTAACCATTTCAAATTACCTAGATTTACAATCAATACCATTGGTGCCAGCAGTCAAGAGATCAGGAGGTGTATAGCTCTGGAAAAGTCTACTGCCAGGGATCCTTCCAAAGTCCCAAAGAGCAACAAAGTCCGTTTAAAGACTAAGGTACATCTATTTTAAGCCACCATCTTTCCAATCACCTGCTATCACAGAAGAAGATATCTCAGAAGATCAGCAAAGATAAGGAAGATCCTTAATCAATGGACTGATGATATAGTGTCTGCAACAATGGGCTCTAATGTGTTGAGAATGATAAGGATGGCACAGGATAGACAGGCTAGCGTTTAGATCTGTTGTTCATAAAGCCACTGTGAGTCAGATTTAACTCAACAGCACTTAACAACAACAAGCATTTTATTTTTTTTTAATTTTATTATCTTTTGTGTGTGTGTACCGTCAAATCAGATCTGACTTGTACAGGAGGAGATTGTCCTTCCTTCCCCGGCAGAGCATCTGGTGGATTCGAACCATTCACCTCTGGGATTGTAGTTGCAGCTCCTTGCCACTAGGCCACCAGAGCTCCCCAACAACAAGCATTTTATTTCAATATCATTTGGTTATTCAAGGCAAAGTATGGTGAAATATATAATTTCAAAATTTATACCCATATTTATGTTGTCAATTTAAAGTACAAGTTTTGGATAAGAGGTAAGATATTGATCAGAAATCTCATAACAGGAGGATCTGAAGGACCAGAGAGGTACTGAAAATTACTAAAACATTCAGCCTTCATTGGATTAGAAATGTAAAAGTTTATTGATACTGGATTTTATAATTTTCATCTCTTAATGATTTCCTACCTTTGGGATTTTATAGCTGTAAAGTACATCACAGGGAGGCATTGAGAGTGGTCAGTATCAATCAAGCAGAGTTGTGGGGTTTTTTTTTCTTCTCTATATTATGAAATATAATGGCACAAATGGTTAAGTTCCAAGCCACTCAGAGCTGTCATGTACTTCAGGATCTGCTTTCAAACGTTAGCATTAAAAGCCCTGAGGAGCACTTTCATCCTGCACACAAGAAGTCACCATGTGTCAGAATCCACTCAGCAACAATTAACAATGCAATAAAGAGAAGAAAACTACAAAGATAAGACTCAAAAGAAGAGTGGATGAAGAAGAGACACAAGAGAGAAGGGACCCAAGGGCTCTGCTGGAGTATGTGTAGACTTTTTTATTATTGGCAATTACAAAGATTTGGGTTTGTATAGTAGGACCCACTGTTAGCAGTAATTACAATTCTGTTTTTGTAGGTCCAGTCATGGACACAGTGGGGACATTGGGATGAGTACAAAATAAATCTTTGGTGTGTTTGAATCCACCAGAAGCTCTGCAGGAGGAAGCTGGATAAGCTCTTCTCCATCAGTGTATAACCTCCATAAACCTGATGGAGAGAAAGCTTTAAGTGGGGTTTGACTTCAGCATTCGTGAGTTTTATGAGACGTCTCACATACTTTGGGCATGTGGCCAGTAAGGACATCATACTCTGAAGTGTAGAGGGACAGAATGAGAGAAGAAGACACTGAATGAGAATTGATACAGTAACTGAGGCAATGTGGCATGTTGAGTGGGTGTGTTGGAGTCAGTGAGACTGGCTCAGAGCTACTGTACATAGGGTCACTATGAGTCACAGTTGATTCTACAACACCTAACAACAGCCACAGAATAGAATACTGGACGTGTCATTCTCAAAATCTCTGCTGGGTTGTGACCATTGTGTCAATCTATTGAGAATTTTCCTCTTTTTTGCTGACCCTTTGCTTTGGCAAGTATGTCCTTCTGGAAACATGGTCAAATATATGGGTTGAAGTCTCACCATCCTAACTTCTAAGGAGTAAACTGTCAAGTCAGTATGTTGCTATGGTACTGGAGGTAACATCAGTATTTAAAATAGGAGCAGGGTCGCCCATAAAGGATAAATGTTGGCAGAGCATCCAAACTAAGACAGACTAGGATGAGTAACAATGTAAAGAAGGTCTACAAAGACAAATTCATTATCAAGTATGAAACTATAGAGAATTGTACAATAGAAGCTTCTTAAGAATTCAAAGATGATGTAATTGTCATCCTTGAATTATTTTTATATAGTTGAAATATTAATTAGTAAATTGGCCAAATGCCTACATATGGTGAAAATCTACATTTTACTATAAATGAACCAAAATATAACCTTGACTTTATCTCACTTGATTTAAAAAAAAAATCACCATAAAAATAAGGTTGAGGCATTAATCATCAGTGACCTAAGATCAGAGGAGCTGCGGGATGAAATCAAAGATGGCATCCATGAAGAGTGCCAAAGGTCATTACCAAGACAGCAGAGAAAGGAAAAACCAAAATGGATGTCTGAGAAAACTATAAAAGTATTCACGGTATTAGACCATGAAGAAGTCAAAATAAAGGAAAGAGATTCCAAACAAAAAGAGCTGAACAGAAGGTTTCATAGGATAGCTGAAGAAGACAAAGTAAAATATTATACTGAAATGTGCAAAAAGCTAGAGTCAGAGAATTAAAAGGGAAGAACTCAATCAGCGTTTCTAAAACTGAAAGAACTGAAAAACAAATTCAAGCCTCAAGTTGCAATACTGAGAGATGCCATTGGCAAAATCTTGATCCAGAAAGCTTCAAAAAAAGATGGAAAGGAATAAAAAGAGTCACTGTCCTAAGAAGAATTGGTTGACTTGGAAAAATTTCAGGAAGTATCAAATGAACAAGAGCCAATTGATAACAAAGGAAGACGTTTCAAGCTGTGGTGAAGATAACTCCAGTTTGGCTGGCGAGGAAGACTTAAGGCACATTTCTTCTCTCTCACTCCCCACCCTAAGTGGAGCTCTTCCCTGAGTGAAGAAGGTTCAATCTGTTAAAAAGGAAATATCTTCCAACACAGGGTGAACTTAGCTTGACTATTCAAGTGTTCAGAGATAATTTGGCAAAGAGCACGTACTCAGCAGCACTGTTTACTCTTCCTGGCCCTCTCACTTGCCAGAACTATAAATGACCTGTTTCCATGAGGGTTAAGGAACTCTCCCAAGGACTCCACTGATGTGCAATTGCCATGGGAAACTCATTCATTGGCAGAGACAGCTGACATATTGCCTTCACCACAGAAAAGCCCGAGATTGGCAACATTACTCCGTTTTTGCCTTATTTAATATTTAGCTTTGCCTTTTTCAAGGCAGCACATTTCCCGAGGGGAAAGTAGCAAGAATGAAGAGTACTGGAAGCTTAATTTGAAGAGTAAAGGCAGAATTGAATAAAACTACGGTGCAATTCTTCACAAAAATATAGAGATAGGCAAAGAAAAAGAGCAATAACTGAAATTGCTCATTCTAGCCATTCAATCTTCTGTCTGAATCTTTGACTGGCAAAGCAGTTGATTGATTCAAATTTCATTTTGGCTCTCCACCTTCCAGCAGAAATTATGACAATGGCAAGTTTAGCCAAAGACAAGTGCAAAAGATCTGGAGAGTAAAAGAGAAAATTGAGATCTAGATTTCTAACTCCTGACCAATTACACATTAGCTGCAGAAAGTATGTCGATTTCTTGCCAAATGTTCAGATGGGGTTGTTGAACTGAGTGTTTAAGTTTTTAGGGCTTGTCCTTTAGAAGGCTTTCTTGCTTGGCACAGATATTGTAACTAAATAGAGCGCTTTTGGCCAATTAAATGCATATGCATATTTCCAGAAAGTGAAAGGTAAATCAATACCTTATGTGATTGTGGGAAGGAGAGGACCCGGGCAGATGGAGCTCAGTGACTGAAGAGCCCTGACTTTTGTGATGGGCCAGCAGATCCCAGAAGGGCTCATTCTGTGAGTCTGGGAAGGCATCCAGCATCAATGATGGGTGGTTCAAAAGGCTGCCTCTCATCTGCAGACTCATTGAGTCAGAGAGAGAAGCTCTAGCCATATTGGAAATTGACTAAAGGTGACACCTTACAGCATCTACCATGTGAGGTCTAGAGCCAGCTAGAATTTACATGCTGGAAAGCTGCAAAATTTAAATCATTGATCACACTTGAAAGACCATCTCACTCTAGATGTTTAGAGGGAGATGTTTTACATTCTAGGGACAACTAAGTGGAGTTTGGGTTCAATTCAGACGTTTTATAGTAGTAAAACAGATATATATAATCTTTTTTAAATTGTGATTTTAGTGAAAGTTGACAAAGAGATTGGTTTTTATTTTAACTCATTCATATATACACATTTTCCTCCCTTTTCCTCCCCCAGTTACTTTTATAATGCTTTTTCTGTTCCAGATTATTAATTGTCATACATATAATGTTTAAGCATTCTTCCTTTCAGGTTTTCTGTCTCTTTCTCTATTCCAGTGTAACATTCTAATGATTATCTATTCTTTTGCTGTTCTTACCTGTCCCTCCTCTATACCCATTCTATGGTCTTATGCAGTATTTGTCCTTTTGTGAATGAAATATTCATACTCAGCGTTAAGTTTTTCAGGATCATTCAGGTTGTATAGTGTTTTACAAGTTCATCGGTTTTCATTGCTGTGTATTATTCCATTTTGTGGATATACCACAGTTTCTTTATCTCTTTTTGGAAGCAGCACTAAGTTGAGCTAGTGAGAAGTCAAAAAGAGTTGTTGCTACACTTGACCAAATGTAAATGGAATTTCTGGCTTACTCAACATTTTAGAGATATTGGAAAATTTGATGTGATTGTTCATGTTCTTGAAGAGCAAATTGAATCAGGGTCTTGGCCTGATCAACAATTGTTTGATTACATAAGAAGAATAACATCGTAGGTAGGTGAAAAATTCCTCTTGATAAGGAAGTAATATAGAAGGAAAGAATGGAAAGCTCAAAAAAGGAATGGATGCATGCAGCTATTGTTACCACCACCCTTGGTCTCCAGGGACAATTCAAATTTGGAGCTTAGAGGAAAGGAGGGAATGAACGAAGTGAGGAGAGACTTCTGATCAATACCTTGGCATAGTGGCATTAGAAAGGGAGAACTGTTACTTGTTGATGACCTTCACCTCTGTTTAAGCTCCAAACCCATTTTCACATTAGTTCACTCCACTGTTTCATGCAATTTAGTTTTTCCTCGGGAACAAATTGAATTGTATATTCACACTGCATTTTACAAGATACTTGTGATGACTAAAAGAAATAATCTGGTCACTTGTTTCTCCCTATACCCAGCCCTAGTGATGACTGCATGCTCATCAATGATGGCGGTGTACCTATTGCCTAAGGAAAAGCAAGTGACTCTTCTTTTAAGAAAGAATTTACATTTTCCTTTGAAAAAAAGCAGATGATCTCAGAAGAAACATACACTCAGGTCTTCCTCCTCTCTAATCTGTGAAGTATAAGTAATCATGACCCAAATAACTCACAAACTTGAGCTAGAAAGGGGAAAGGAAATATGTCACGTCAAGAATGTTGGAATATCTCAAGGAACTCTAAGAAAGAAATGCAGGAATGGAGTCAATCCTTGGATTTTACAAAAATATATACTCCGCTTTCTCGAAAAAGTGGACTATATTTTTAGGGGTAAATTCTGTGTTCACAAATCTTGGACAGAGAGTGAGGGATTAGAGGAAGTTTTAAATAATAATAAAAAAAATACACTCACCTTTCCAACAACTTGGAGACAATTGTTTAGAGCTGGTTGGCCTGATACAAGGAAATCAGGACCTTTTAAATCTTTATTACTATAAATACTGGAGCTTTGGTGGCCTGGTGATAAGGAGCTGCACTTCCAATCTGAAGGTATGCAGTTCGAATCCACCAGCCTCTCTGTGAGAGAAAGATGGGCAATCTCCTTGTGTGCACCTCTTTTGCAAGTTTTATTTAAAAGATTAATAAAATATATAATAATAGGTAAACAAATGATGGTAATTGTTGCCTCTCTCTTTCTTCAGAGATTCTAAAGTTCATGAGGGCAAGGGTCCTGTTTTCTTTGTCTTTGTAACACAGGCTTGCCATGCCACAGATTGCTGTCAAGTTTATTCTGATACATGGCAACCCTCCTGTGAGTTTCTGAAGTTGTAAATTTTTATGGAAGGAGATTTTCCATCTTTCTCTCTTGGAGCAACTGGTCGATTTGAGTCACTGACATTTTGGTTAGCAGGGCAACGTGTAACATGTTATACTACCAGAGCTCTTGGGCTTCCCATAGTACTCAACAAATGTTGATCAAATGAATGATGAGTGAATGATGACTTGATTGGACAGCAGGTAACCCTGTATGAGAATCTGTGAACAGGCACCTTATTAACAGTCAGGACTTACATTGAGAGCTAGCATCTTACATCATTTTATATCCTACTAACTACAACTGCTGTCAATTTGGCTCCTATTCATAGTGATCCTCGATCAGGTTTCTGAAGTTATAAATCTTTATGGGAGAGGCTTCTGTCATTTTATAATGGAGAGTCTAGCAGATTGGAGTCACTTGCCTTTATGTTAGCAGTCCAATACACTATGCACTACACCACCAATGTTGTTTTTATTTTAATTAGTTCCTTTTATTTGTTCATTTGATGACTCATACATTCATTCAAAAACTATCTCTTAAATCCTACTAATATTTTAGATACGAGCCAACTTCACTCTATATTGTTGTTGTTGTATTCAGGTGCTGTTGATGACTCTGTGAAAAACAGACCTGTACCTTGTCCTATTCTGTGCCCCTCTCAACATCTCTGACACACTTGAGCCCATTGCTGTAGTCACTATGCCAATCCACCTGGTTGAGGTCATCCACTCTTTCACAATCCTTCCATCTCCTTAAGCATGCTATCTTTCTCCAATAGCCTTTCCTAGTAACATGTCCAAAATATGTGAGATGAAGTTTTGTCATCTTTGCCTCCAAGGAGCACTCTGGCTGCACCTTCTCTAACATATATCTGTTTGCTATTTTGGCAATCCATGGGCTGTTCAGTAATCTTCTCCAACACCACAGTTCAAAGATATCAATGCTGCTTCTTGCATTCTTATTCACTGTCCAGCTCCTAGCAGTATAGCAAGTGACTTAAAAGACGATAGCTTAAATCAGGCATACCTTAGTCCTCACACTAACGTCATTATTCTTCAATAATTTGGAGAGGTCCCTGACTGCATACTTTCACAGTGCAATACAACTCCTGATCTTCCAATTGTTGGTTCCAAGTTAATTGATTGTGGACCCAAGTAAGGTGAAATCATTAACAGATCCAATTTTATTTCTCTATCATGATGTTGCCTATAGGTCAAGTGGTGAGAATTTTTCTTTTCTTGACTTTGAGATACAATATATATTGAAGTTTGGAGTCTTTGATCTTCTGTAGCAAATGCTTCAAGTCCTCTTCACTTTCAGAAAACCAAGTTGTTGTCACCTGTATGGTGAAATTTATTGATGAGTCTTTCTCCAAACCTAATGCCACATTCTTCTTCATATAGTCCAGCTTCTGCAAAAATAATAAGTTTGTGGTCTTCTGCTTTCTACAATAAGGTTATGACGTTCTACTGGGATACACATAGTGTTGCCATTGGTGGTAATAGTGCAAGATTTGGATGTTCCCAAATCTGTGAATTCTCTATTATAAACATCTCTTTACCTTTAAGTAACCTCCTAAAAGACAGAAACTACACATTTAATATTTGTGCCTAGCCCATTGAATTTTAACAACAAGACTCAGTAAGTATTTAATAAACAAATGTAGAATCCAGCTCTACAACAGGTCTGAGAGTGGGGAATAAGAGGCACTTGATAAAAGATAGACATAAAATAGTTGGAGAACAAGGGATAAAATACTTCAAGAGTCTTAAGTGACTTTATTCAGTACAAATGAAGCTTTTAAGCACAATCTTCAAATGATTAACAGTGTGTCATAAAACAGATAGTAGCAGTTACAGCAGAGAGTATAAATATTTATTTCCTCAAGAGCATTCTTTCAGGATAAACAGTTACCGGTGGATTTACAAGGCACATGCTCCTGATATTTACACAGAGTCTCATTAATAAGCCTATTATATATATGTAAAGGGGCTTTGCAGGTATTGTTGTTATCAAAGCTATTATCAATCAGTCAATCTGTAGGTTTTCCTGAGTCAGAATGCCTGAGAGGTCTAAAGACTCTGTTTATTAGTTAAACATATCTTTGCTCCTCCACTTGGTCACAGTCCTCTTTTAACTCCACAAATAAATGGATTATTTCCTAGACTCATTCTAGAGAATCCTGATAATCTTTTTACATATACTTTGTTGAATCTGCTGTTGTTTGAGTTGAATAGAGAGAAAATAAAAGCAGCATGCTTTACAAGTTGGTTCTATTAAGATTTTTAAGTCTTGCAAGAAGGATTTCAGTGACAGATTTGCCCATGATAACAAAGCAAGCAAAACAAAGTCAAACTCTAACTGTTGGATTAAAGGGGGGAAAAGAAAAAGCCTGTTTCTCTAATCTTTCAAGAATCTCTTTTCTTGGGAAATATCTTCCATCTCACAACTTAGGTTCTTTACCCTGTGAGCTCAAGCTTACATTATTAGTAATTTTAAACAATTGTTTCCATAGAGATAGCCTAGCAACTTCCCAGAGCAGAACAGTAGTTCCACGACTTTTGCGCAAGTGGGTCATGTACATAACAGCTTTAGGGTCTAGCTTGGCATTTCTAAGAAAAATGCAAATTTTTAAAAAGGTGAATTTAAATAAGATCTTACGTTTGAGATAATTTCACATTGAATTAATGTTTTGTTCTACTGAAAATAAAAGCATACCTAAATATCCAAGAGATTACACCTCACTCCAATAAAATCATACTGAGCTGTCAAAAAATATCAACCTATAAATAAAATATATGTTGCTGTAATTGGACTTCTAAAGTAATTTATCCTCATAATTAAAATTTTGGAAAATACAGGGAAAGAAGAGCATTTAGGTTTATGTTTAAAGATGGCAGATCCAGCCTGCATTACAACCTTTCTCTTGTCTCCAAGTTTAGACACTGGTAGAAAAAAAATATTGATAGCCACCATCATCCTGTGTCCTTCCTGTGGAGGTGGACCAGAGGTGTCAACACTTAATTTAACTTTGAAGCCATATTAGTGATGGACATTAATATTTTGAAATTGCAGAGCCAAAATGCAAGTAAATTTAGTACCTGGTACATTAAATGGATCCTTTTCTCTATTTTTTGTTTGTTGTTTTCTTTTTTTTAAAATGGAACAAAATGCTTTGCTCTTTTAAAACCAAGAAAAATGTCATAGACCTACCAACCAATTTAAGGGAAGTCTGGCTGCATAGTTCGAAGGTAGTTGTGTTGTTAGTCCAAAGGTCTTCCTTCTCTAATGGTTCAAATCCATCAGCAACTCCTTAAGAGAAAAATGGGTCATGTTCTCCCATGTCATTTACAGACATGGAAACCCAATGGAGAATCAGCTGTAAGTCCCTTCTGACTCATTGGCAATGAACAAGTGAGAGAATGACCAACCAAGTTATCATTTTATCATTTGTGATATTATTGTTTAGCAAATATTTGTATTGTCAGGCAGTATTCTAAGTGTATAAAAGATACTTATTTAATTGTTACAACTATCTTACGAGGAATGTACTATTATTTTCATCTTACAGATGAAGAAACTACAGCATTGTGAGAGGGGCTAAATAAGAGGAAAACTAGAGAAAGCCTTTATATTCTTTGGTTAGCTGTTGGAATCCTCTCACTCTGCTCCAGATATAATTTATAATCATATACTTCTTGCCACCACACTTTCTGTATATCCTTTGCCAAAGATATACAACCGTTGTCTACAACGCTTTATTACAACAAAAATTTAGAACTTGCTATGTGTTTGTAGCTCATCTTAAAATACTTCAGCACAGGTATTTTGCTATAATTATGTCATAGTTAATTTAAGCTTCAGTTCTAGGAACAGTCAGTTGATCTAACTGAAAATGCGCACCCAATGAGTGGGGGCAGATAAGTCACCTTAGGAGTGTATGTGTGTGTGAGAGAGAGCTATATATCCAGACATCCTTCAATAGCTGGATAATAAGCAGAGCAAAAACCAGAAATTGTTTTATTATTGGTATAAAGAGTAACTTATTAACTCAGTAACTATCACAAATATATTTTCAGCAATAATCTTGCAGGTTTCAATACATATAAATTAGTTCAACTTTTTTAGAAATGTTTCTCTGATTTTGTTTGAAGAAAATAAATGAATCTGGGAAACTTGATAGCTTGTACCTTACAGCCCTAAGCCCTTATCAATGAAAACAAGAATTTCCAGTTGACTGATGCTGACTGTAAAGTGACAGGATCTATCCTCTGAAAGCTTGTCTTGAATATTTTTATTGACCCTTCGTGTGAAATGGTGCAAAGAGCATGGTATTGCAACTCCACTGAGTTTCAAGGATAGATTTAATCAACTGTATTGGACTTCGCTTCTAGTGAACGTTTGCTCAAGATATGTCATTATGACAGCTTGCTTTCTGATACTTGCTTCCACAAGTAGTATGCTTTAGCCTCAGTGTAGTGAGGTTATGGATGAATAATTAATCTTCACGTATTTCAAATTTTGTTTGAGACTCATATTACCTAACAGAAACAATCTGACAGTTTGGTGTAACATCCCTATTAATTTGGACAGAACAAGGTTTATACTTTGTAGTTACAAATCAAGAAAGGTTTGTATCATGGTTGTGTCTTTTCATCATGCCTATTTATTCTATTTGCTGAACAAATGCTCTGAAAAACTGTACTATATGAAGAAGAACGTGGCATCAGGAGTGGAGGAAAATTAATCAACAACCTATCATAGAAAGATGACAGACTTGATTGCTGACCATGAAAAGAACTTGAAGCTCTTAAATGAAGAAGACCAAATGAAGAAGACCATGCTTTCAGCATGGATTATATTTCAACACATGTTGTTGTTGTTATGTGCCGTCGAGTCGCCTACGACTCATAGCGACCCTATGTACAACAGCCCTAAACTCCTCTCTGTCCTGTGCCAATCGCACTGTCTCTGACACTCCCATCCCAAT
>NW_006399995.1:2705107-2712588 GCF_000299155.1 Elephantulus edwardii
ATTCCCAACTTTTGCATTCCAGTCACCCATTATTATCAATGCATCTTGATTGCATGTTCGATCTATCTCCGACTGTAAAAGTTGGGAGAAATCATCTATTTCTTCTTCTTTGGCTCTAGTTGACTTGGAATATACTCTAAGAAAATGAGAACTGAGGCACAAATGGGGACTTGAGCAGCAATGGTCATAGCAGCATTATTCACCATCGCAAGAACATGGAATTAATTTCCTAAATTTTCTGCCTTAGGGATTGCCTTTATTTCTTTCCATTATCCAAAGCTTGTTACCATGTTATTGGTTGGATTTCACAGTCTTCTTACATGAATCTCTGCAGGCTTGGCAAACATGATTGAAACTTTACTAATAGGGAATTTTACCTCTCCTGGGTCTTGCCCTCTGCCATCATGATTGGCTGAAAGCTCGTTCTTTAACATATTTTTCCACACAGGTGCAGTTGTTATAGTGTTAGTGTCATCATTCCTATCTTTAAATGTCACCACACTTCCAAAACTACCTTCCAAATCTGAGGTAAAGAAGCATGTATTATACAAATTCTAAGAACAAAGCACATTTGTTTCAGTGCCATGAAAATTTACCATCCTAACTATTTTTGTTTTAAGTCACTGCTAGGGATTTTTTTTTTTCAATCTAAGGAAGATGTTTTTCAAAAACAGAAATACTAATTTTGCTCCCTAAAATCTCATATGGCACCCCACCTGCAGGACACTGCCCTGACAGGCAGAGAGCAAGGCCTGGTGTGTTGATTAATCCATCTCTCCCTCAGCCAGTCAGCAGCGGCTCAGCTGGAAGGTTCCGGCTCCCTGACTGACTGTAGTTAAGTGCTAACTGCAAAGTCTTCTGGGAATTGGCACCTACTTGAACCTGGCCCGTGTTTTGATTACAAAAACCAAAAATAGGTGAGCAACTGTGGAGCTCCAGGTAGGAGACAGAAGGACTCTGTTTTAGCTTGAAGTAGAAGCCAGAGTCTTAAGAGATGTTAATTCTAACACTAACTCCATCTTAGCCGGAGGTTCTGTGCAGTGTGTGTGTGTGTGTGTGTGTGTGTGTGTGTGTAAAAATAAAATAAATATAAAAAATGGAACAAGGCATAGCACAGGAGAGGAAGACCTCAGATGATCAGATGGATGGACACAATATCTGGGGTAATTAGGATAAGCATGTCAGAGACAGTGAGATTGGCTCAGGATAGAGCAGAGTTCAGAGCTGTTGTATATAGGGTCACTGTGAATTGGAGTCAACTTGATGTCACATAACAACAATTAGCAAGATTGGACAAGGAGGTATTACACATCAACATATTCTTCACAGAAGCATAAAGATTACCAAGTGATGAAAAGATTGAGTTTTTTACTCAATATTTAAAATATTTCTTGTTATTTAAATATAAGAAATCATGGAAGCAAGAGCCTCTGAAAACCTTTGGAAGGCTAATTATGAGTTGATTCTGACTCCATGACAATGGTATTTTTTACTTGTAAAAATAAATACCCACCGTAAAAGTGCTCAAGAGCTATAATTTCTGCATCTCATATCATTACAGAGGCCAGCTTTTATTCCTTGAATATTCTCCTTTCTACCCTCTTTAATTTTCCATTTTTGTAAGGTCTTTTTGGTCTTCAAGACCCTCTTATCCTGGTTCTCTCTTATCTTACCTTCCCAGTAACTAAAATATCTTCCCAGAGATTAAAACACTATCTGCAGACGCCATAAAGCCTAGTTTTCTCTAACTATCTCTACAGTTTTATTCTTTATTCCTCTTCCGTTTTGTTATTTTTTGATCTCTAAAATAATGGGAGAGGATGAAGAGAGCAAAAGATTTTAATTAGATGATAAAGTCCAGCTATACGTCTCCCCTAATTGGGCAATTTCACCACATTATATAATCTTTCTGAACTCTCAGGTCTTCAGCGAAAATAAAATTAGTAATACTGAGATGCACCTTTCTCATTGCTCTGAAGCCTATAGTGTGTGGAAAACCTTAGGAGTAATGCTAGGCCCAGAATTTACTTGATGCTACCTACTTGTGCTGTGTGGCCTTGTGTCATCTTTAGCAGTGTTGAGGTATTTTTTTGTTATAGTGTATTTTGAGTGCCTTCCCACCTAGGAGATCCATGTTGCAGCATTATATTAGACAGTATTCTCTTTTCAAATGTAGATCTCCAGGCCTTTCTTACTAACATGTCTTAGCCTGGAAGTTCTGCTGAAATCTTACACCATGGACGACAACCATGTTGGGATTTGAAATGCTGGTTGGTGGTATAGGTTCCAGCCTCACTGTAACATGCAATCCACACGTATGATGACATGACAGATGTGGGGTGGTTATAGGTGTAGAAAGAAGATCTTATACATAAAACAGGGAGATCTGGTGGCTTAGTGTTAAGGAGTTATGCTGCCAAACCAACGGCTCACAGTTCAAATCTACCAACTGCTCTGCAGGGGAGAAAGATGGTCAATCTCCTTCCAAGAGGTTTACTGCTTCTGTAGACGTACTGCAGAGTCAGCAATGACTCTGACTTGATGGTACAAAACAACAACAACAATATATATATATAAAATTGGTATATAGGTGGTTCCTTCAGCTATCAACAAGCACTTTGAAAAGCAATGATTTCTCAATGTTTATTGTCTTCATGACCCTCAGAAAGTTAGCTCTTTCTCTGTGTCTAAGTTTTGAAACATGTTTTCATGCTGACTGAGTGAGTCTGAAGGGAGCTCTGATGGTGTAGTCCCCAGACGGAAGTGCTGCTAACCGTACAGCGGCATCTCTCCACCTGTTCAAATCCACCGGTGGCTACAGGAAGAAATATAGGAAATAACCTCACATAAACTGATTTCTTTCAACTTCCAGAAACCTGCTCATGGGTCAATTATAAATCAGTTCTGACTACATAATAATGAGTTGAAGGGGTTTTGTTTTTCGTTGGTTTTTTGTTTGGTTTAGTTTTGGTTTTGTGGGTCTTTCTTTCTTTCTTTCTTTTTAGGAAACATATGTTACAAGTATGTTGTTCTTGTTGTATCCCATTGAATCAGAACTGACCCATAGTTGACTATTCAATGGGTTTTCAGAAGTAGTTAATCTCACAGGAGGAGATTCCCCTTCTTTTTCCCATGGATCAGCTCATGGATTCCAAATTCATGCCTTCGGGATTGCAGCATAGCTTCTTGCCACTAGGCCACAAGAGCTCCCTCTTAACATATATAGAGTTCAAATTGTTTTCTTTGCACATAATAAAGATTTGGTCAGTCTGGAGACTATGGTGTGCCTTATCCAGGCTTTAGTCTTTACAATTACTTGCTATGCATCAGAGAGCTGACAATGACTAGGAATGATAGAAAGAGAATTAATGCCTTTGAGCTGTCGTGCTGGAGAAGAATGTTGAATATACCATGGACTCCTAGGAGAACAAACAAGTTCATCCTAGAGAGGGTGAGACAAGGCTCCTCCTCGGAGGCAAGGATTCTGAAGTTTTGTCTGACATGCTTTAGGCATGTTGCAAAGCGGTACCGGTCCTTGGAGAGGGACATTATGCTTGGGAGGGTGGAAGGATAGCTCAAGACCCTCGATGAGATGGATTGACTCAGAGATTAGGGTAATAGGGATGGGTGTGTCGGAGACAATAAGATTGCACGGGACAGAGCATAGTTTAGGGCTGTTGCACATAGAGTAAATAAGAGTCACAAGTGACTCAACAGCACAGAACAAAAGCAACAACAATTATTATAAATAATAGTGGTCACTCACTCATTGCCATTAACTTAGACCTGATTCATACAGGACCCTCCAGCAGATTTTCAGAGGCTGTAAATCGCAGCACAGAAAATTGAGCATCTTTCTCCCCAACAGTAATGATGTTGCTGTTGTATGCAATTAGTTTTAACCTACTCATAGTTGACCGTCCAGTGGGATTTCAGAGGTTTTACATCACACTGGAGAAGATTGCTCAGCTTTCTCCCATTAAGCAACTGGTGGGTTAGAACTTCGGTCATTAGGTTAGCATTACAACTTCTTACCCACTCGGCCTCCAGAACTCCCATAATTTTTTATCCCCCCAGTGCTTCACATTTGGCTGGTTTCCTTGAACTTGACACTGGGAAAAGAAACTTAGAACATTTTAATTTATGGCCCAAACAAAAGGTACTCTTAATTAAAATTTAGAAGCCAATTCCTCAGACAACGTCTGGAAGGAAGCCCAGAAGAAAAGAGAGAGATTATGGTATAACCAAATAAACTCACAAAACTTTAAAAAATGGTTCAAAAGGAATCTTTGTGCATCTATGTAAATCAAAAGGAGGTCATTTAGGGATAAAAGAGTTATCTTGATGAACTGACAGTATGCCGCCAGTGGGTAGACAGACAACTCCTCTCTGAGTGGCCAAGGAAAAATTCTCATATTGGAATATTTTTTAATTTTTTGAAAAATTAATTTTAATGAATGTTTACAGAAATTTTGGATTTCCATACATTCATTGTTGCATTTTTCTCCCTGATCACCCCTCTGCCCAGTTCGTTCTCAAAATTCTTAAAAGCAAAGACTCTTTCACTGTACAGTGTTATCTCTGGACAGGAATATATGACAAAATGTTCAGAAGTATTTGTTTCTCCTAATAGGAGACTTGAAGAAGCTTTTAGGATGATGGATATATACTTTATCTTGATTATGATTGTGGGTGTTTTTACACATATGTCACAACTTATTAAAATGCGTACTTTAAATATGTGTAGTTAAATGTATGTCAGTTATACCTCAACAAGCCTGATTTTAAAATCAAAACAACATTCTGCTGCAGCTACCACATTCTCATAGTTCTTCATGAGCCCATTTATAAGTCTGTCGAGGGGGTCCATTTGAGATGAGTAACTCTAACCTGGAACAGAAGTCAAGCTTCACTGAGTCTGCGGAAAAATTCTATCTAAGCAGAACCTCATCTTCTGCTCAAATAATAACAAAGCCATTGTCTCTTTACCTTTGCACAAGGTGCCTCTGCTTCCCCAAGAGACTGCCTTCACCTTGAATCCACCTGGCTGGCACAGTGTCTTGATGACTAGGCTGGCCTCTGCCTTTTTGTTTAAGAACAAAAGGGCCAACAAGGAAAATAGTCAGGAAATAATGGAGAGGCTATGAGAAAGGTAAACATGATGGAGAGAAAGGCATCAAGAAGCAGGAATTTGACCAAAGAAGTCATGATGGGCTAAGCAACCTTGCATAACTTTTTATGTAGGTACATAATTAATTGACTATAAGAAACACATTAAAAAAGTAAAGACTTGAGTCCTCCACTGACAAAGCTCCACAGAAAGCAGGAACAAGATAATTTTGCTTTATGGTTATATAAAAATGAGTGTTACTCAGGGTTGGTAGAGATCTTCATTTCACAGTTGTTTGATAAGACTTGTAAATTTGCATGAAGCATATGCTTTTTATTATAATGTGAGAGGAACTAATGAGATACTGCATATGAATGTGCTTTGTAAAGTATAAAACATAGGTGACATTAAACAACCAAGTATTAAACAACTCAAGAAGAACCAAAGATAAAATCTACTCTGGTGGTAGATAGGGAGCTTTGATGGCTACTAGTTAGAAGCTGTGCTGTAATTCCAAAGGCATGTGGTTCAAATCCACCAACTGCTCCATGAGAGAAGAATGGGAAGTCTCCTCCTGTGCAATTTACTGCCTCTAAAAACATGCTACAGGGTTAATGATGAGTCTGTTCAAACTCAACAGCACACAACAACAACAACAGTATACAAGAAGCAGAGCCACAGTGAATTGGTTTAGGTAATTTTCAGTTGAGTTTATGTGGTGGAGTAAACATAATTGTTCACTTGCATTAATAATGTATGTCTTTCCAAAGAAAAAGACAAAGCTAGTCATATTTTGCTCCATCATATGAATGTCATAGAGGTTTATACACCACTGTGAGACATAGTTTATGGAATTACCACAAACTAGATTTTTGGACCAGGCTAGAGATCAGGAATCTAGTCTATGCATATATTGCAATGTGTACTATAAGTAGTGAGGGGACAATCAAGCATTTGACATGTTCTTGTTGTATGAAATAAAAGTGTTAAATACTTACAGAAGCATTATATTTTGATGCAGTGGATATTTTATCCTTTTGGGAAAATATGTGAGCTATAGAGCTAAGTGCATTACTTATCTCAAAAATACTCCAAATGAGAAGTTCCTTTCAATCTATCTCATAAGCTGGCTCTGTGTTACTGGGGACCCATATCCCTGTCGTATTAATCAAGAAGAAACATTTCAGTTAGTTTATGTTACAGAAACCTCATGGATATAGATTTTACCATAACTCATTCTTCAGGGGGAAAAAATGAGATCTTTTTAACTAATACAGATTTTCAGGCTTGGAATTTTCCTAAATTTAAGTGATATGTACTAATCTTCGAATACAAATTAAACTACTTGACAATAAATCAGATTTATAGCATATAGTTTTATGCATTCAGACATATATGCAAACATAATTTTTAAAAACTAAGTGGCTCCTGAAGCCTACTTACATTTGTTTATGTTGTGACGAGATGTGGAGTCAGTTCCAACTCATTGTCACCCTATGTACAACAGAATGGGCATTGTCCAGTCCTGTGCCATTCACACAATCACTGTCCTTGAGATCACTGTTGCAGACACTGTCAATCCATCTCATTTTTTCCAGTGACCTTCTGCCCTGCAAACATGATGTTCCTCTCTAGGGTATAATCCCTTCTGAGGGCACGCTCAAGCATGTGAGAGGAAGTCTAACCATCCTTGCTTCTGAAGGATATTCTGCTTCTAAGACAGATTCGTTTGTTCTTTTGATAGCCCTTGGTATATTTTTTATTTAAGCCACCTCACAAATCAAAAGCAACAATTCTTCTTCAGTCTTCTTTATTCAATATCCAACTTTCGTGCATGTGTGGGGAAAGAATATATCTTGGCTTTGATGAACCTAAGACCTCAAAGTAACATGCTTGCTCTTGTTTGTGCACATTAAAAAGATACTTTGAAGCAGACTGTCAGTGCAATCTGCCATTGAATTTCCTGACTGCTGTATCGTTGAACATTGATTACAGATCCAAGTAAAATTATGTTTTCTTACATCTTCAGTCTTTTCTCCATTTATCTTGATGTGGCGTATTGATTCAGCTATAAATTTTTTCTTTTCATTATGTTGAGGTGTGTAATCCATGCTGAAGATTATGTATAGTCTTTGAATTTCACCAGTGAGTGCTTCAAGTCTTCTTGATTTTCAAAGAGGTCATGGTACTAGGTATATTGTAGCTGATGTTAGATGGATCTTAGCTGAAAGCAGGGAATACCAGAAGAATGTCTATCTGTGTTTCATTGATTATGCAAAGGTGTTTGACTATGTGGATCATAACAAACTTTGGCTGACTCTGAGAAGAATGGGAATCCCAGAACATTTAATCATGCTAATGTGAAACCTAT
>NW_006399995.1:2712688-2714703 GCF_000299155.1 Elephantulus edwardii
GGTCTCTCCTCACTACATGTCCGAAGTAAGTTAGACAGAGCCTCAGAATCCTTGAAAACAATATCCTCATAACAGGACCAATAAGTACTATCATGATAAATGGTAAATACACCAAAGTTGTAAAATAATGTCTTTTTACATTGATCTACAATAGTGCCCATGGTAAATCTGCTACTGAGGACCTGCTTGGAGACTGTGTGACACACTGCTGAACTCTGAGAGATAGGCACTCTTGTTTTGGTTGAGGATCTTATGGAATGTTAGGCTGATTTTTTTATTTAAGGCTCTTGGTTAGAGTCAAAAAGAGCTCCTGGAGGGAGGGCCCTTGTATTTAAAAGTAGGTTGGGCCCCCCTTTTAGAGGAACATTCTTCTAAATTGTGCAGCACTCTTCTGTCAATATGCTGTACTGAGGTAACCTGAGATTGCTGTGATTTTGAACCTTGTGTCATTGGGATGTCGAATGCCATAATGGTTACCCTTAGTGGACAGTATTTGGTGGAGCTCCCAGTGTAAAACAGGTTTGGAAACAGGAGCGGCATCCATTTCCTAAACCATATGCCTCTGAAAACTCTATGAACTTGGAGAAATTATGATAGTTATAGAAAGGCTTCAGATCTTTTGTTCAGAGTCACTATTAGTCATGCGTGGGTCAATGGCAGTCAACAACAACAACAACAAGAAGGACCTGCTTAACTAGATGAAAAGTAAGGATGTTACTTTAAAGACTAATGTACACATGACTCAAACTATGGAGTTTTTGATTGCTTCAAATGCATGTGAAAGTTGGACAATAAAAAGGGAAAACCAAACAAAAATTGGTATCTTTGAATTGTGGTGTTGACAAAGAATACTATCCCACAAGACTGTCAAAAGAACAAACAAATCTTTCTTGGAAGACATGTATCTAGAACTCTTCTTAGAAGCAAAGATATTGAGACCTTGTCTCATATACTTTGTAGGGGTCAGTCCTGAAGAACATTATGCTGAAAAATAGAGTCAGTGTGAAGACTCTCAGCCAAGATGGGTTGATAGAATAACAGGAACATTAGGTTTAAGCACAACTGAGAGTTCTAGAATGAGGCACAATTGGGTAACGTATTGAACAATAGGCTTACATCGTTGTTGTTGTTGTTGTTGTTGTTTTACATTGTGAAGTCTGAGTCGACCAATAGCTGACCCTGCAGTGGGTTTTCAGAGGCAATTAATCACACAGGAGGAAATTGCCCATTCTCCCAAGAAGAAGTTGGTGTATTTGAACCAAGTACCTTTGGGATTGCAGCAAAATTTCTTACCACTAGTCTGTGAGTAGGAACTAATTTAACAACAGCTTTTCTTTTTCTTTTATTTTTTAAAAGTATCTTTTCTATTACTAGACTACTTCACTTACAAATTTCGAATACATCGTTTTCCAGAACAGATTCTTCCAATTTCCATCAACTCCCCTGGCCCGCACCCATCAAATTGTACAGCCCCATGATTAATACCCTCTACTCCTGCACATCCTCATCCCTCTGCATCCACCCTCCCCTACCCCTTGGATCCTAATGCTTATTCTGCTATAATGGTCTTATACTATATTTGTCCTTGTGGGACTGAGTTCATTCAGCATAATGCTCTCTAGTGCCTCCCAAGTTAGGCAATAATTTAAAAAAATCATTTCTCCTGCATGTTGCATAGTATTCCACTGTGTGAATGTACCATAATTTCTCAATCCATTTGTTTGTGGTTGGATAGGGCAGCAAGTAGTAAATCTTGGAGAGGCTGTGGTGATAAAGAAACTCATACATTGTTGTTGGGATTATAAAATGGTACAACCATTCTGGAAGGTCATTTGGTACTTCCTCAAAAAGCTGAACACAGAAATTCCAGCTATTCCACTACTTGGAATATTGTTGTTGTTGTTGTTATGTGCAGTCGAGTCGTTTCCGAATCATAGCGACCCTATGCACAACAGCCCTAAACCCTGCTCTATCCTGCGCCAACCGCACCGCCTCTGACACACCCATCCCGATTA
>NW_006399995.1:2714803-2722770 GCF_000299155.1 Elephantulus edwardii
GTGTCAGAGGCAGTGAGATTGGCACAGGATAGAGAAGGGTTTAGGGCTGTTGTACATATGATCTCAGTGAGTCGCAAGCGACTCGATGGCACATAACAACAACAACAAGGGCATGTCATTTACATATCTTGAGTGGTTAAAGTTGTTCTTTCAATCCTGACACAACATTTTTCTCTAGGTAGTACAGCTTCTCAGATTATTGTTTAGGGTACAGATTGAATAAATATGGTAAAAGGATATAACACTGAACTGCACCTTTCCTGATGTCTCAGTGTCTCCATATTCTGTCTGAATGACCATTTCTTAGTCTATGTTCAAGTTCAGTATGAACACAATTAAGTGTTCTCATTCTTCCCAATCTCTCTCTCTCTGTGTCCTTCTCTCTCTCTCTCTCTCTCTCTCTCTCTCACACACACACACACACACACATACACACTCTCCAACTCATTGCCATTGTGTTGGAACTAACTCCTATCTGAACCTCCAGGCAAATTTCAAAGGTTCTAAATCTCTGAGAAGGAGATTGCTCTCTTTCCTCTGAAGAGAGGCTGGTGCATTTTAACTGCCAGAGGTGCTGCCTTTGGGTTAGCTTGCAACTTCCTACATGATTCATTATGATTCACAGACCTGAATGCTTTTTTTGCATTGTCAATAAAACACTAGTAAACACCTCTCTTTATTCTCTTCTTTTCAGCCCAGATCCATCTGACATTGATATGTTATTTAATTCTTCTTTCATATCTTCTTCTGAATCCATCATGAATTACTAGTAGTTCTCTGTTGTATTCTCCAATCTTTTTTAATTATTATCAGCAAAATTTTACTTGAATGTGATCTTCATGGTATTATTGGATATTTCCCACAGTCTTTTAAACTATATTTTTATGGATTGAGCACAAATGTGGATTTCTTCCCAGCAGTTGGCTAGATAGTTGTTTTCCAAAATTTTCAGTACAGGTGAGACTTCCCAAAGTTGCATCCATTTGTTGAAACACCTTCATTGGGTTTCTGTCAATTCAAAGGTCCTTGATTTTTTTTTTACCAATATCTTCTTTACATCTTAGACTCCTTCCACACCATTTGTCTTGATCACATGTTTGAGAATTGACTAATTCTTTTTAGTCTAATGACTTCCCAAATTTCTTCTTTTGATGCTCATATTGTACATATATTTTATTTACCTTGGCATCCTCTTCTGTTCCTCCCATTGTTCTCTGTATCAGTAAGGGATGAAAGCATAAATACTCGCCTGCAACAATTCTTTGTGTTCCATTTATTTTGCTTATCTCAAGCAATTTAATTTTTTGCTGCTATTATTCAATATTAAAATCCAAAGCAATTTTATGAATATTGTAATATGAATGATTCCAAATGTCCAAACTAATTTGACTGTTAACCAAGTCACTCCGGTTTGAAAATCAAGAAACACCCAGTCTCCGGTGTGACTGACCAAAGTAGCATTTAACTAATTTCCAAACATATAATATCTACTCAATGTACATGCAGCAATTACTCAAAGCAAGGTGTTCTTTCCATAGTCAATTGCCTATAAGACAGACAGATTGCAATATCCATAAGCACTTTATTACAGATCTGGGGAAAAGCAATGGGATCCCTCTTAGAGACTGCCCCCCATCTGAGAGTGGTCATTTATACCACTTTTATACCAGAGTGAAACACCAACTCCCTTAAAAATGCACCTTTGTTAGTAAAGTTAAAGAATTTCCATATCTGAAAAAAACCCATTCACACACCAGTAATAGTAAACAGGCAACCTGAGTTAATAAATGACTTGAGAAAAACAGACCTTGAGAAGATAAAGGCTAAGACACACCTCCTGGCAAACAGGCAAATTGAGATGCAATTTACAAATGGCTGAGAAAAATAGTTCCAAAGACATAAACACATATCTAAGGGAGATGCATTTCCTTTCCTGGTAAACAGACAGACTGAACTACTTTACATCACTAAAGAAAGAACACAAAGAATCCTAAGATAAAGAAACTAGTTTTGCAGGCTGGAGACAACCCCCCCCCCATGTCAGTTTTGTAGCTATATACCTATAGTTTTATAACTGATAAGTATTTAGAGAATTCTGAATTTATTAATACCCCCCCATAACAGCCTTGAACTTTTTCTATTGCAAAGTCATTTTAAAAAAAAGGCAGATGAAATTATAAATGCTAACATATTCAAGGAAAGAGGAAGAATAATTCGGGGTCTGTGACACTGATGTGTCAAATGCAATAATGGTTACCCATGGTGGAAGGTGTTTGATGGAACTCCCAAATTAAAACAGGCTTGGAAGTAGGAGTGGCATCCACTTCCGAAATAGCTTATCTCCGAAAACTTTATGAACTTAGAGAAACAATGAAATTTATACAAGTGTTCAGATCTTTTGTTCACAGGGTCGCTCTTAGTTGTCTATGACTCGATGGTGCTTAACAACAATACAACAACAGATTATTACAAAAGGAGAGATGGTAGATGGTGAGAGTAGATAACATAAATGTCAAAACTGCTGAGTTTCAAGGAGGAATCAGAATAGTCGAAGGAAACAACAAAACAACCACAAAAAAAGCACTCCACACAAACAAGGAAAAAACCTACCATATTCTAGAGACTTAGGGCTATGGGAGCAGACCAAACTCCAAGTTATATCAAGAAGCAGAAGGGGAAATTTGCTGACAACTAAACTTAAGTTCAATAATACATAGTTCATTGGTTTCAGAAGTTCTGGGATGCATAGTTTATTGATCTTAGAGCTGTAAATAAGATGGAATCAGAAATGGGAGGTGTGGTGCAGGTAAGGAACTTGATTGAGATTAGAGTAAGCATTCAGGAGTAATGACTCATATAAACTGAGTAATGGACATACATCTTTCTTCATATAATTCTTAACTTCTCTGGTGTGTTAATAAGAGTATTTCGTGAGATCTAAAGATTTCCTTCCTGTGCTCTAATGGACTTTCAAATGCCTTACGGATTTTCTTTTGGCCAAATATGATTTTCTATTGACAGAGTTGGGTAGAGAGAGCGTAGCAACAGTTGTAGAAGAGAGATACATTATTCACATAAGATTGCTGCTGACCTTGTTGTATGGTAAGAAGGGAAATGAGTATGCATTTTAAGTATTTAAGTATTTGCTTATTTTTATAGAAAGAAACATGGCAGTTAAAGCAGAAACTAAGAAAACTGTTCTTTCTCAAAGGATACGTAGAAATATGTTCAGAGATACTAGTGAGACTTCTTTGAATATACTCTTATATAACTTTAATTTTTCAATCATACACACATTCTACCCACTGTGATTGAATCAATATTTATGCATAGCTACTCTCCATTGGGTGCCCTAAGCTATAAATCTTACAAGAGGAGACTGGTCATCTTACTTCCACAGAACAGCTGGTAGATTTACCTCACTGACTTGTCACTTAGCAGACTGACATATGCACTATACCAGCAGAGTTCTTTTACCTATGAAAGCAATTGTTGTTGTTGTTTGCCATAGAGGTGAACACGACTCATAGTAGCCCAATGAGCAAAAGGCCTGGAACCCCTCTACAACCACTGTCACTTATCAAAGTTCATAGAGTTTCCAGGGGCATGCTGTTTAGGAAGTGGATGCCACTCTTGTTTCCAAACTGTCTTAAACTGGGAGCTCTACCAACCACTGTCCACCATGGGTAACCATTATGGCTTTTGACATCTCAATAGCACAAGGTTCAGCATCACAGCAACCCCAGGTTACCTCAGTACAGCACATTGACAGAAGAGTGTTGTACCACTTAGAAGAATGTTCCTCTAAATTATGGTAACAACCAACTTTTAAATACAAAGGCCCTCCCCAAGGTCAAAACCAACCAATATAGTGTGGGTTTTGTTCTTCTGTGCCATTGAGTCACCTGTGACGTATAGCAACCCTATGTACTGCAGCTCTCAACCCTTCCCTGTCCTGAGCCATTCTCACTAATTCCTACACACCAACCCCTATTGCCCCAGATACTGTATCAATTCATCTCATTCGGGGTCTTCCTCTCCTACCTTGTCCCTCCACCCTTCCAAGCATGGTCTCTCCTGGCAATGTGTCCAAAGTATGTGAGACAGAGCTTCAAAATCCTAGCCTCCAAAGAGAGATTTGTTTTCACGCTCTCCAAAACAGACCAATTTGTTTTCTTGACAGTCCATGATATGTTCAAAACTCTTCTCCAGCACCACAACTTGAAGGCATCTATTCTTCTTCTGTCATCCTTAGTCATTGTCCAACTCTTTGAAGCATAATGTGTAATTGAGATGACCATGACCTGGATTAGGTGTACCTTGGTCTCTAGACTGACATCCTTGCTTTTCAGCACTCTGTAAAGATCCAAGACAGCAGATTTTCCCAGTGCAATTCATCTTTTGATATCCTGATTGCTGATGTTAAGAGTGTTAATTGTGGATCTGAGCAAGCTATAATTGTTAACAACCTCATTTTCTTTTTCATGTATCATGGTGCTTCCAATTGACCTAGTGGTGAGAATCTTTGTCTTCTTTGTATTGAACTTCAATCTATATTGATGACTACAGATTCTGAATATTGCACTAGAGCACTGAGAAGCCAAAGCAAAGGGAAGAAATCAAGAAGATACAGAACTGAATAGAAGATTTCAAAGGTAAGAGAAGACAAGGTAAAATACTATAATGAATTATGCAAGTAGCTGGATTTGGAAAAATCAAAAGGGCCAATCTTGCTGAGCATTTTTTAAGCTGAAGGAACTAAAGAAAAAATTCAAGCAATGAGTTGCAATGTTTAAGGATGCTATGGGCAGGATAATGAATGATTCAAGAAGTATTAATGAAGATAGAAGGTGTTAAGTCTACAGAGTCTTTGTACCAAAAAGAATTGGCTGACACAGAAGAATTTGAAGAAACAACACGTAAGCAAGAGACAACGGTGATGAAGAAGAAAGTTCAGGCTGCACTGAAGGAATTGCAAAAAATAAAACCCCAGGAAATGATGGAATACCAATTGACATAATTCAGCAAACAGATGCTGCCCTGCATGTGCTCAACAAATTGTGCCAAGAAATCTGGAGGACAACTATTTGTCCAACTGACTAGAAGAGATCCATATTTATTCCCATTCCAAAAAAGGTGACCCTACAGAGTGTGGAAATTATTAAACAATATCACATACTAGCAAAATCTTGCTAAAGATTATCCAGAAATGACTGGAACAGTACATTGACAGAGAACTACCAAAAATAAAAGTTGGTTTAGAAAAGGTCGTGGCACTAGAGACATTATTGCCAATGTCAGATGGATCTTGGCAGAAAGCAGAGAGTACCAGAACAATGTCTAATAGCATTTCATTGACTATACAAAGGCATTTAACCGTGTGGATCACAACAAATTGTGGCTAAACTTGAAGAAAATGAAAATCCCAGAACACTTGATTGTGCTTATGCGAAACCTATACTTGGACCAAAAAGCTGTAGTTAGAACAGAGCAAGGAAACACTGCATAGTTCAAAATCAGAAAGGAATACATCTGGGATGCATCCTGTCCCCATACCTTTTTAATCTGTATGCAGAACAGATCACTCAGGAAGCAGGGCTTTATGAGGAGGAGTGTGGCAGGAAGACTCATCAATAACCTATGATATGCAGATGTAATAAATAGTGGGGAGAAAACAAGTTAGCAATTATACAATTAGATTTAAAAGACTTTTAAATCACACACTAAAACAATGAATAAAAATAAACCCTCAAGAGTCTAGCTTTATATTAAACTAATAGCAAAAACCACAACGATAAAATTATGAACCCTTTTGATAACAATAGTGAGATATTTTAAGGAAAGAAGAACAGTAACAGTGCAATGTGCTTTAAGGCAAAAAGAAGAGTAAAGAAATCTTGAACTATGTTTAGTTGTTTTTTTTGTAGGTCATAGTCTTGATTGAGAATTCTAGAATCAGTTGTGTGTGCTGTAAAATAGAACAAGTCACTATTTGGAGGAACAAAAGTTCTTACTAAGGAGAAGGAAAAAAAAACATACAGTGAGGCCAGGTAAGAAATATATGAAGCAAAACTATGTTAAATTAAAATATTAATTGAAATAGTAATATTGTCTTAAAATATGCTTTCTCAACTACTGTCCATATAAGCACTGACACTTCTATTGCAATGAGCGTCTTTAAAGTAGCCACTTAGTAGACAAAAAAATTAAGGAATTTATGGGAGTATATAAAGACAGAAATTGACTTGAAAATGTTTCCAAAACCTACATTTGAAGTAAGTCAAGCACCATAAGGAATAATGACTACAATTAGTTATACTATACAGAATAAAAACGAATCACTCAGTCACATAAGGACAAATATTGCATAAGATTGTTACTGTAAAAATAGAAAGATAACTAGTAAGATGTGAGTAAGTGTCTAAAAGAAGCTGGGGAAATGGTGAAGAAGACAGAAAAGGAGGAAGTTTGGAAATCACTAGGACAATAGCAATAAAAAAAATTCAATGAGAACTTGAAAAGATTATATAATAATAGGCCTAGATCAGTGATAATTAATTACGTGGGATACAATGTACATGAATGATTGTATGAAACACAATGTAAATGAGGGATTGTATGGAACACAATGTATATGAATGAACCACAATGTAAATAAACTTAAATAACAATTTAGGAGATAAGAAATTTTCATATTCACATTGTCAATACTATTACTCTTTATCAGTTACTTGTATGTGACAATATTATGGATTTTCAGGTCAAAGTCTTTTTCTTAGATGAAATATACTGCTCAAGTGTCAAGTCTTATGATGTCTATAACTTTCAATTGTCCAACAAAAAGAAACGTGAAAAGAGGGAGGGAAATGTGACAAATCTTGACAATTGGAGAATCTAGTTTTTCAAACTATAGAGCTGGAGAAAAATACCACAACTCTATTTTGTTAAGTCTTTTATTTCAGCTCATCTAGAAAACAGTATTGTATCCTTTATACATATCTTAAATAAGTTTTGTCATCACTCCTTAACTGGCCAAAGTTGTTTTAATAAACACACATGATGGTTTCTGGCTAAATTACAAAGACGAGTTACAGAAAGGAAAAGTAACATCTGAGATCCAAAGAATAGAAAATGAATTTGTCAAAATGCAAGCTTATTTTGTGTCTTTGTTGTCCCAGCAAGTTATAGTATTTTGTTATTTTTAATCTCAGTTGGAGACGCTTAAATTCATTTCAAAAGGGCAAGCGAGACAAACCCCAGCAGGGTTATCCTCATCAATATATATCTCCAGTGAAGCTGAATTTTGTTCAGTTTAAATGTCTTTTAAAATTTTTAGCCTGGGGATGCAAGTCATTATTCTTTTCAAAATTAGATGGCAATTCGAAAGACTGATAATGCTATTATTTTTTAAAACATACAAGCTAATTTGAGACTTGTTGACTTGTTTTTGTGACGAAGGATAAGAGAAAAAAGGTTGAAGTTGGATTAATTAAAAAGTTCTTTTCCAGAAAACTCTCTTAATTTGAAAAAAAATGTGCCTTGAATATGAGTATGTGTAATGGATGTTTCACAGGTTTCCTTTACTCACATTTTGATTTAGCCAAAATTTGGGGGCTTTAGAAGGAAAAATTAAACTTTTCTTTACATATTACTTTATGTTTTACCTAATGGCAGTTTCTTGCAAAGCCTTTTAACCACAATGTGTGTTTCGGAATATTGGGCATACAGAGATGGAGTCAGAAAAACAATTAAAAATAAAAAGTAAACAAACTTTGTGTGCTCTTTATGTACAATAGAGCACACTTAGACCATTGCTTGGACTAGCAGACATGGCAATTGAGACTGAGATCTTATAAACGGAAACACAGAAAAGAAGGAACAGCTATAAGCAGACACTAGTGATTGGAACGTGGAACGTGAGAAGCATGAATGTAGGAAAATTGGACATTGTTAAGAAAGAAATGGAA
>NW_006399995.1:2723602-2727470 GCF_000299155.1 Elephantulus edwardii
TAGACCAAATGAGCTCTAGGAGGATATCAAGAAAATCATCCATGAAGAGTGCAAAAGATCATTACAAAGGCTGAAAAAGAAGAAAAGACCAAGATGGATATCAGATGAAACTCTGAGTATAGCATTAGAGCGCCGAGAAGCCAAAGCTAAAATAAGAAACCAAGAAATCGAAGAACTAAACAGAAAATTTCAAAAGGCAGCCCGGGACGACAAAGCAAGATACTATAACGAAATGTGTAGAGAGCTTGAGTCAGACAATCAAAAGGGCTGAACTCGCTCAGTGTTTCTTAAGCTGAAGAAGTTGAAAAACAAATTCAAGCCACGGGTGGCAATACTTAAGCATACTTTGGGTAGAATGTTAAATGATCCAGGAATAAGATGGAAGGAGTACACAGGGTCACTGTATCAGAAGGAATTGGCTGACACAGAAGAATTTCATGAAATGACATATGAGCAAGAGCCTATGGTGATGAAGGAGGAAGTTCAAATTGCTCTGAAGGAATTGGCAAAAACAAGGCTACAGGAGTTGACGGCATACCAATTGACATATTTCAACAGCAGGCACTGGCCTGGATGTGCTCACTAAGTTGTGCCAAGAAATCTGGAGAATAGCCTGCTGGCCCACTGACTGGAAAAGACCGATATTTGTTCCCATTCCAAAGAAAGGTGACCCAACAGAGAAATTATCGAACAATATCATTAATAGCACATGCAAGCAAGATTCTGATGAAAATTATCCAAAAAAGTTTGGAACAATATGTCAACAGAGAACTGCCAGATGTACAGGCTGGATTTAGAAGAGGTAGTGGTACTAGGGATATTATAGCTAATGTTAGATGCATCTTGGCAGAAAGCAAAGAATACCAGAACAAGGTCTATCTGTGCTTCATTGACTATGCAAAGGCTTTTGACTGTGTGAGTCACAACAAGCTGTGGCTGACTCTGAGAAGAATAAGAATCCCAGAACATTTGATAGTGCTAATGCGAGGACTGCAGCCTCCAATATGGATTGAGGCTCAATGTCAAGAAGACAAAAATTCTCACCAGTGGACCAATTGGCAGCATGAAGATGGATGATGAAGAGACTGAGATTGTTCACAGCTTTAGTTTGCTAGGGTCCACAGTCAACACTCTTGGCACCAGTAGTCAGGAAATTAAAAGGCACATTGCCATGGGAAAGTCTGCTGTTAGGGACCTCTCCAAAGTACTGAAGAGCACTGATGTCTCTCTGGAGACTAAGGTGCGTCTGATACAGGCCATGGTCTTTGCAATCACTTGGTATGCATCAGAGAGTTGGACAATGACTAGGGAGGATAGGAGAATTGACGTCTTTGAGCGGTGGTGCTGTAGAAGAGTATTGAGAGTACCATGGACTGCTAGAAAAACAGATTCATCCTGGAAAGGGTTAAACCAGGTGGCTCCTTGGAGGCTAGGATTCTGAGGCTCTGTCTAACACACTTTGGACATGTTGTAAGGAGAGACCAATCCTTGAAGAAGGACATCATGCTTGGGAGGGTGGAGGGATAGTGCAGGAGGGGAAGGCCTTCTATGAGGTAGATTGATTCACTGACTGGGTTAATCAGGATGGGAGTGTCAGAACAGTGCAATTGGCACAGGACAGAGCAGAATTTAGGGCTGTTGTATGTAATGTTGCTATGAGTTGCAAGCGACTCGATGGCACATAACAACAACAACAACAATGCAAAACCTATGTTTGGACTAACAGGCAGTCATCAGAACAGAGCAAGGAGACATTACATGGTTCAAAATCAAGAAGGGGGTCCGTCAGGGATGTATTCTGTCTCCATACCTTTTCAATCTGTATGCAGAACAGATCATCCAAGACGCTGGGCTGTACAAAGAGGAATGTGGCATCAAGATTGGTGCAAGAATCATCAACAACCTGCGTTATGCAGATGACACAACCCTGCTTGCTGAAACTGAGGAGGACCTGAAGCACTTGCTACAGAAGGTCAAGGACTGCAGCCTCCTATATGGATTGAAGGTCAACATCAAGAAAACAAAGATTCTCACCACTGGGCCAACTGGCAGCATCAGTATGGATGGTGAAGAGATTGAGATAGTTTTAGTTTGCTTGGTTCCACAATCAACACTCTTGGCAACAGCAGCCAGGAAATCAAGAGACTAATTGCATTGGGAAAGTCAGCTGTAAGGGACCTCTCAAGAGTACTGAAGAGCAACGACGTCAGGCTGGAGACTAAGGTGTGTCTGATCCAGGCAATAGTCTTCACAATTACGTGCTATATACATCAGAGAGTTGGACAGTGAATGGGGTTGATAGAAAGAGAATTGATGCCTTTGAGCGATGGTGCTGGAAAAGAGTGTTGAATATACCATAGACTGCTAGAAGAACAGGTTTGTCCTAGAGAAGGTGAAGCCGGAATGTTCCTTGGAGGCAAGGATTCTGAAGCTTCGTCTGACATACTTTGGGTATATTGCAAGGAGGGACTGGTCCTTGGAGAGGGGCATCATGTTTGGCAAAGTAGAGGGGCAGCGAAGCAGAAGAAGACCTTCGATGAGATGGATCGATTCTGTGACTGGAGCAGTGAGAATAAGTGCATTTGAGATGGCTAGGTTGGCACAAGATAGAACAACATTTAGAGCTCTTGCATACACGGTCTCTGTGTCACAAACGAATTGATGGCACATTACAACAACAACAAACGAACTTTGCAAAATCTTTAAGTCCTTCCCTGCAGAGGGATGGGACACTGTCTCATCATCAGTTGAAAGTTTGTGACATGCAGACCCCCAGTGGTAAAATTTTCACCTTCCATGTTCTCAAGGAAAAGGACTGACTGTGCCTACAACAGTGGGTTCAAACACAGCAGCCGTGGTGAGGACGATGCAGAACCAAGCAGTTTTTTGTTCTGTTTTACAAGTTAGAGCTGACTCGAGGTCAACAAACAGCAACAACATCTGGGAAGATGAGTTAGACTCTCAGCCAGCACTCTTCAGAAGCAACTACCACTTCTGTCAGTGGAGACTTGTGCTTAGCTAGGGAGCTGAACAAATTTCAGCAGAGCCCCCAAGCTAAAATTGATTAGGAAAAAAGGATTAATGATTTATTTCCTAAATAAGTCAGGAACTCTATGAATTACAGTGGTCTAACCAGCAATCCATTCTGGGGATGGTGTGGAACTGTGTAGCATATAATTTTTTGCATAGAGTCACTGTGAGTCTGAGATCTGCTCACTGGCATCTAACAACAACAGCAGCAAGTAAACTCACTTCATATCCCAGAATTAAAACATCAGAATTGGCCTAGCATTACTAGAATATGCATTTTCCAAGACTCCTCAAGTGACTCACACATATATTAGAAACTGATAAATAAAGTCTGGGAAGGCACTCTTCAGAGAGGAATAGCACTTTGCCTTCACAGCTGTGCCATGGAATCACTGGGTTACCCAGAAGTATAGACGCTAAGGCCCCCTGAAGCTTGAAAAATGCAAACCTAAATGATCGGGGCAAATAACAAATTTCTAACTACCATTGATAAAAAGTCAAGGGAACATGGAGGTGATTTTTGAAAAAAAATAATAATTTAGTAATGATAAAAGAGAAAAGATTTAAGATTGTACTAAAAATATAACATATACTATATGGTAGATGGATCTTAGCTGAAAGCAGGGAATATCAGAGGAATGTATATCTGTGTTTCGTTGACTATGAAAGGTGTTTGACTGTGTGGATCATAACAAACTGCGGCTGACTCTGAGAAGAATGGGAATACCAGAACACTTGATCGTGCTAATGAGAAACCTATACTTGGACCAAGAGGCAGTCGTCAGAACAGAGCAAGGAAACACTGCATGGTTCAAAAAATAGGGAAGGGCATACACCA
>NW_006399995.1:2728255-2732811 GCF_000299155.1 Elephantulus edwardii
GTGCGATTGGCACAGGATAGAGCAGAGTTTAGGGCTGTTGTACATAGGGTCGCTATGAGTGGCAAGCGACTTGACAGCACATAACAACAAACAACATATACACTTATAAATAGTATATTATAAAGTTTGTTTTACTTTACATATTAATGAAAATTTTAATAGGAAATAAAAGGATCCAAAGGAATTGGATTGATTTAATTACATCTGCAAGAGAGTTTTTCACTGCATGCAAATCCAGACTCCACTCTCCATTTGCTAATAAGATAGCACTTTGAATGAAAGACATTGCCTGTTCTGACTTTGCAATCTCCAGTCCCAAAATGATAGCAAATGCCTAGTTCACAGTTCTGATGTTTTCCACATTTGTGAAATTTAAGCTTAATCTGAGAATTTAAGCTGTAAACATTGCTAAGCACAATATTTATTATTTACAAGAAGTTTATAGGAACATTGAAGAGAAAATATTAAATGTGTTATAAACAACACATTATTATTAGAAAGGAAGGAATTTTAAACAACTAACCTGCTTCACACCACTCAGTCGCAGTTATTAATTTGCCTGTGCTTTTTTTTTTAAAGCAATTGTGGAAAAAATACAGCTACAATTCCCTTCTACCAAATCTTCTGAACATTTGGCGGAGAATTAGACATCTACCTTTCATTTTATGTGGTATTGATGGAGACATACCAATGGCTTTCCTTGCTAACCTGGATCAAATCACTACATAAAAATACCTGTAAGGGGTTATGCCCTAGATGATATGCCTTATGAGCAGATTTCTTTTAACTACACTTAATTGTGCATATTTTCTAAGTTTTCCACCATAAACATGTAGGACAATTTTAATAAGAATGTTTAATAAGAAAGTTAAAATGACTTCTCATGAAACAACATAGGATATAAATTTTAAACCTGGGAAACACATTTTTGCTAGTCTGGTTCCACAGGTTCTGAACTACTACTCCCATTGAAGGTATGCCTTGATCAGAACTCTAAAGAAAAGAGACAAAACAAAACTCAATGGTGTTGCTCTTTTTGTTTTTCTTAGGTGCTGTCAAGTGTAATATAACCCATAGCAATCCTATGAGCAGCCAACTCTGTCCTATCCTGTGCTATGCTTCTCATCATCTATAACACACTTGAGCCCATTGCTGAAGTCACTGTGTCAATCCATCTCACTGGGAGTCTTTCTCTCCATCTCTGACCATCCATCTTTCTAAGCATGAAGTTCCTTTCCAAGGAACAGCCTCATTTGTGGTTATTGTTGTGGTTGTAGTTTGCCCTTGAGTCAGAACCAACTCATAGCTGACCCTCCAGCAGATGTTCTGAAACAGTTAGTCATATGGGAGGAGATTACCCATCCTTCTCCCATGGAGCAACTGGTAGCTTACAAGTGAGTGCCTTTGGGTGATAGTGCAGAGTCTTACCACTAGGCCACCAAATCTCCCTGCCTTTGCATATGACAATACTGATTGTTAATTGTAAATTCAACACAAAGGTTAAATTTGACATGAACAGAATCTTAAGCCCCTTAAGGGCAAAGGATATAAGGGGGGAAAAATATTTGTTGCGAAGTCAAGTCATTCCACAAATATCGAACACAAACTACTTAGAGTTTGCCATGCGTCTTAGATTAAAATGTATACATTAAAATATAAATTAAAGTGTAATGTATATTAAAATTATAGTATATTAAAATACTACAATTTGTGGTTCATTCTCAATCATCATAATCATTTCCATTTTCCTGCACAAATTAGAAACTTGTTTTGGAACTCTAAACTGTGCTAGAAAAAAATCCAGTAGTTGGTTGACAATAAATTAGTTAATTAATGCATCTAAATCCTGTACTTAATGACTCATTACAGACAAAAGGGTAAAAGAAGAAGTGGCCCCATGTTATATATTAATAGCTAAGAAAAGGGAAGAAATTAAAATTTATGGATCATTTACTCATGCAAAACACTGTATTAGAATCTTTGTTTAAGAAATTCCATTCAATTATTACAGTATCTATAAAGTAGATAATTCAAGTTGAAACACCAATAATGATAAATTTAACTGCCAGACTTATAAGTCTTCATTATAAGCTCAGAGGCCAATGATGGGTAGAAGAGTCAAGAATGAACATTTTGCTGGAATTTTTATTTAATTTTTTAATTTTACCCTCAAATCAGATCTGACTGGTACAGAAGGAGATTGCCCCTCCTTTTCCAGCAGAGCATCTGGTGGATTTGAACCACATACCTCTGGAACTGCAGTGCAGCTTCTTGCCACTAGGCCACCAGAGCTTCCTCTGGAATTTATAAAAAAACAGACTACAAAAGTACATCAACAGAGAACTGCCAGCCATTCTCTTTTAAATCCAGATTAACTGGATTTAAAAGAGACCCATCCATTAAGGGAATTAAAAGATAGAAGTAGTTGTTGTTGTTATATACCATCGAGTCACTTGCGACTCATAGTGACCCGATGTCCAAGAGCCCTAAATCCTACTGTATCCTGTGTCAATCTTATTGTCTCCAACACAACTACTCCCACTACCTCAATCACTGAATCGTTCCATCTCATCGAGGGTCTCCCTGTCCTGCGCTGTCTCCCCAGTCTCCCAAACATGATGTCTTTCTCCAAGGACTAGTCCCTACTTGCAGTATCCCCAAAGTATGTCAGACAAAGCTTCAGAATCCTTGACTCCAAGGAACATTCCAGCTTCACCTTCTCCAAGACAAACCTGTTGGTCCTCCTAGCAGTCCATGGTATACTCACACTTTTCTCCAGCACCACAGCTCAAAGACATCAATTCTCGTTCTATCATCCCTAGTCACTGTCCAGCTCTTCAATGCATAGTATGCACTGCAAAGACTATAGCCTGGATTAGGCACACCTTAGTCTCCAGCCAGATGTTGTTGCTCTTCAGTACCCTGGAGAGGTCCCTGACAGTGAAAAGAAAGAAAAAGAAAAACAAAACCCAAAAAACTAATATCATAAGAAACCCTGAAAATTGTACTAGAACATTAAGAAGTCATAACAAAGGGAAGAAATGTTGAAATTGAAGAGCTGAAAAGAAAATTAGAAAGGGCAGCTTGAGAAGACAAAGCAAACTATCATAATGGTATATGCAGAGACCTGATATTGGACAATAAAAAGGGAAGAAATTGCTCATCATTTCTCAAACTGAAAGAAATGAAAAACAAATTCAAACTTTGAGTTGCAATACTCAGAGATGCTATGGACAAAATCTTGAATCACCCAGGAAATATCAAAAGAGAATGGGGGGAAAAAAGAGTTGGCCAATATTGAAATATTTCAGAAAGTGCCATTTGATCAAGAAGAGTCAATGGTAATGATGTTCAAGTTGCTATGAAGGCATTGACAAAACATAAGGTCCCAGGAATTGATGAGAGACCAATTGACATGCTTCAAATGACCTTCAATCAGGTAGATTGGCATAGTGACCTTTTCATTCTAGTACCTGTGCATTCAATGGGCTTAAGTAGGCTTGATTGTGAGCACGTCACAGGATAGGACAAGGTTCATATCTGCTGTTCATAGGGCCACTGTGAGTTGAACTCAACTTGATAGCACCTAACAAAAAAATCATAGGTCAGTTGCTGTACCCATGCTACTTTGATTACTCTGCCTCTGTTGCTGCTGGGTAACTTGATCCATTCAGTTTTCTGCGCTGTCTCTGTGAGGAGGCCTTCTTTTCATATTTCTTGCAAAGTTAATCTTGCTTTCATTAATTCCCTTAGTTTTTTGTTTTCTGAAAATTATCTAATCTCTTCATCATATTTCATAAACAGTCTTCTGGGTACAGGATTCTTGGATGGCAGTCATTTTCTTTGAATGTTTATACATGCTATGCTATTGTTTTCTTGCTCACATGGTTTTTGCTAAGAAATTAGAGCTTAGTCTTAATTTTTTCTAACATTACAGGTAAATTTTTGTTTTCCTCAAGCTGTTTTCAGAAATTTTTGTTTTTCAGAGCTGCTTTCCAGCTTCTCTCCTTGTCTTTGAATCTGGAGAATTTGCCTGTGATATGCTTTTGTGGTTTTTTATTATGGACTGGGATAATTGGGATGGGAGTGTCAGAGACAGTATGGTTGGCACAGGACAGAGCAGAGTTTAGGGCTGTTGTACATAGGGTCGCTATGAGCCACAAGCGACTTGACGGCACATAACGACAACAGCAACAACATTCTATCTGTGGTTTATTCAGCATTTTTGATGTATATTTTTCATTTTTATGATGTTGTTGTTGGTTTTAGGTGCCATCAAGTTGTAGATGACTAATAGTGATCCTATGAATGAAATACCTAAACACTTTTCTAACTTTCATTTTTTTTCTCCACATTCATAATGTTTCCAGAGGCAAGCTATTTTGGAAGTGAATGCCACTCCTGCTTCCAAGCTTGTTTTAATCGGGGAGCTCTACCCAAACACTGTCCACCATGGGTAACCATTATCACATTTGACACATCTAGAGGAAAATTTCCCATGTATCATGAAAAATGAGAAAATGAGAATATTTTGAGACTCTTTTCTCATTTTTCAT
>NW_006399995.1:2734981-2757284 GCF_000299155.1 Elephantulus edwardii
CACATATGTAATCGATCTGATTCCTATGCATGCCATCAGGTGAAATCCAGGTATATAACCTGCGTTTATGCCTCTTAAAAAAGGTATTTGCTATGAATAAGTCATTGATTGTGCAAAACTCAATCATTCTCTCTCCAGCTCCATTTCTGTCACCGAGTCCATGTTTTCCAACTACTGAATCTTCCTCTTTGTTCCCGACGTTTTTCATGATACATGGGAAATTTTCCTCTAGTAAGTCCTCCACAATTTACTTGGTCCTTCCCCACCCCTTCTTATTCTTGTTCTGGAACTCTAATTACACGTACATATTTGTATTTTTTGGTGGGTTTTTTTCCTCTTGTTGTATACTGTTGAATCGTATCCGACTGGCACAGATGGAGATTTCCTCTTCTCTAGCAGAACAGCTGGTGGACACGAACGGTGAGCCTTTGGGATTGCAGTGCAGCTTCTTGCCTCTAGACCACCAGAAATCCCTCTAATTATATGTATGTTGTCCCTTTTCATACATAATTTATAAATTCCCCTTCCTACATTATTCTCACCTTTCCTTCATTTTATTTCCTTTTTGTTTCTGCTTTTTGCTGTAACAGATCAACGCTAAGGACTTTATCTTTGGATTCATTGATTCTGTGTTTCCTTTTTCTGTTCTTTGGTCCTTCCAACATGTTGACAGCTTGTGAAATGTTATTCTGGATGGCTGTTTCTTATTTTTGTGTGGTTTCCATTACTTAATTGGTTTTATTTATTTTGTTGTATATTTCTTTTTTTTTTTTTAGATCTTTCTAGAGAGCTTTGCTTTTAGCTTCCTTCATTTCTTCATATTTTTCTTCCTTCCAGTGAAAACATTTGATCATATTGCTTCTAAATTCCATGTTATAGAGTTCCATTCAACCTTTCCTTCTCCAGGACACCTGCTCACTCTGCTTTATGATCAATTTCTGAAAAATCAAGTCTTGTTTTTATGGATTTTTTTGGTGGGATTTGATGTCATCAGCTTCTTCTGGGACATTGCAGAGGTAGTGGTTTTGTAGGTTTCTCTGATACTTATAAACCATAAAAATAAAATTTAACAGAAGTAACACACACGGACTCCAACAACAAGAATTTATGGAAAATGAATAATAAGGGAAACATGCTAATTGTATACATTTCACTTTGTTGTTGTTGTTATGTGCCATTGAGTCACCTGCGACTCATAGCTACCCTAGGTACAACAGCCCTAAACCCTGCTCTACCCTGTGCCAATCTCACTTTCTCTGACACACCTACCCTGATTAACCCAATCACTGAATCAATCCACCTCATAGAGGGTCTTCCTCTCCGGCACTGTCCCTCCACCCTCCCAAGCATGACATCCCTCTCCAAAGATTGGTTTCTCCTTGCAACATGTCCAATATATGTTAGACGAAGCTTCAAAATCCTTGCCTCGAAGGAACAGGCTGGTTTAAATCTCTCTAGGATGAACCTGTTCATTTTCTTAGCAGTCTATGGTATATTCAGCACTCTTCTCCAACACCACAGTTCAAAGGCATCAATTCTCCTTCTGTCATCCCTAGTCATTGTCTAGTTCTTTGATGCATAGTAAGTGATTGCAAAGATCATGGCCTGTATCAGGTGCACCTTAGTCTCCAGACTGACATCATTGCTCTTCAGTACTTTGGAGAGGTCCCTAATAGCAGACTTTCCCATAGCAATACATCTTTTTTATTCCTAGCTGCTGGAGCCAAAAGTGTTGACCATAGAGCCAAGCAAACTAAAGCTGTTAACTGTCTCAATCTCTTCATATCCTGATGCTGTCAAATGACCCAGTGGTGATAATCTTTGTCTTTTTTTATATTGAGCCTCAATCCATACTTAAGGCTGCAGTCCTTCTGTATTAAGTGCTTCAGGTTCTCCTCAGTTTTAGTAAACAGGGTTGTGTCATCTCCATAATGCAGATTGTTGATGGATCTTCCTCCAATCCTGATGCCACATTTCACTAGTAATGAAATAAATAAATTAAGGTACACTATTTATATTTTGGCTTGTCTCTTCCTTTTCCCTGATTCATCCCCATTCCTTGAACTCCTGGCTACCTGGTCAAATCTTCCCTTCCCCAGCCACCTCTTAATATGATAGCTTGGTCCACAAGTCACTCTTGTGATGTCTTGCACCACGCGCTGCTACTAGTCTCTCACCCTTTTGCCTGTCTCTTGTTAAGGAGGATGTAAGCCCAAATCCCATGTACCAACGTCACGGAAAAATTTTTGCTTCAGACAACACTGAGAGAAGATCCTTGCCACAGAGCTTCTGCTAAGTTTTATGACTTAGTGTCTCTGTTTATATTGCTGACACAATGTATTAATTTCCAAGGTACAGGTAGGACTTAGTGAGACTGGATCACGATAGGGAAGAGTTCAGAGCTTCTTTATATAAGGATCACTATGGGTCGAAGGAGACCAGGAACATAACAATAACCACAAAATTATAAGTTGTGTAGTGCTTGGTTGATTGTTTTTATTTAAGCTTCTTGTTTCAAGTCAACAGGACCTGGTGGAGGGCCTTTGTATTTAAAAGTTTGTTGGGCCTCACTCCTAGAGTTATTATATTTTAGAGGAACATTCTTCTAAGTAGTACAATACTGGTCTGTCCATTTGCTGTACAGAGGTAACCTGGGGTTACTGTGATGTTAAACCTTGTACCACTGGTGTGTCAGATGTCATAATGTTTACCCGTGGTGGACAGTGTTTAGTGGAGTGCCAAGGTTAAGACAGGTTTGGAAGCAAGAGTGGCTTGCACTTCCTAAATAACATGCCTCTGGAAACTCTATGAACTTAGAGAAATGACAATGTTATAGAACAGGGTTCAGGTCTTTTCTACATAGGGTCACTATGAGTTGTGCTTGATTTGACGGCAGTCAACAGTAACAACATTTACATTTTGAGAACTATCTTTAAACTTTAAAATGGTGAGATTATATCAAGTTTCTAAAGATGTATATGTGTGTATAACTGTATGTGTGTGTGTGTGCATTTGTGTATTGGCATTATCTTTTGTTCTTTTGAAAAGTTGTTGTGTTGTTGTAAAGTGCTGCCAAGTTGCCTGCAACTCATAGCGACCTTCTGTACAACAGCTTTGAATCTTGCTCTATCCTGAGCCAACCTTATTGTCTCTGACACACCTACCCCCTTTACCCTAGCCAATCCATCTCATCGTGGGTTTTCCTCTCTTGTGCTGTCCCTCCACTCTCTCAAGCATGATGTCTCCTCTCCAAAGACTGGTCCTTCCTTGCAACATGCCCAAAATATGTCAGATAGAGCTTCAGAATCCTTGTCTCCAAGGAGCAAACTGGTTTCACCCTCTACAGGATGAATCTATTTGTTCTCCTAGCAGTCCATGGTATAGTCAGTACTCTTATTTAGCACCACTGCTCAAAATCATCAGTTCTCCTCTATCATCCCAGCTTTCTAATCTGGCAATTAATTTCAAGAAACTAATTTTGTTGTCATAAATTTTAGTTTCTAGGAACTTAACAAAAGTAAATAATTGAAAATAATAGAAGTCATGCTTAAAATATATTCACTGAAGTTATACGAGTGAAAAAAAAATCCTGAAAAGTACCAAAATAACTTCATCTATAGGTATTAAAAGGGAAAATTACTTTAGGAACCATATTAATGCAAGAAATAAGCTTGATTTGATGTTTTTCAAACAGAGAACTAAATTATTTATGCCTATTATGTTTCAAGGGAATTTTTGTGGCCTACTGGTAAAAAGCTGTGCTACTTCTCTTAGAAAAGTAAAAGAAAAATTCTTTCATTGTTATACAATCCCTCCCCCCAAGTGCACTCTACTAGTTAGCCTTCATTCTGGACTCCTGTCATGGGAATAGTATCTAATCATATAAAATTGTATTGATGATTTAAAGAAAAACCAATATACTTAGTAAACATTCACTCAAATAATAATGAAAAAAGTCTTTAAAAAAAAAAAAGAAGCAGCTGTGCTACAATCCCAAAGGCTTGCAGTTCAAATCTGTCAGCTGCAACTTGAGAGAAGGATGGGTAGTGTCCTGCAATGTGATTTAACATCTTTGAAATTCTGCTGGAGAGCCAACTATAAGTCACTTCCAATCTAACATCACAAAGCTAACAAAATTATATTTAAACAACTAGATTCAGGCCTGACATGCTCTCCAGGCTGTGTCATATAATCTGGAGAAGAGCTACCTAGACAATTGATTGGAGGGGACACATTAATTCTTATTCCAGAAAAGGATGATCCCAATGAATGTGAAAATTATCAATATCATTAATTGTGAAATCATTAATATCACATGCAATCAAAATCTTGCTGTAGAGTATCCAAAAATGGCTAGAACAGTACACTGACAGTGAATTTCCAGAAATACAACCTGTTTTAGAGGAGGTCATTGCATTAAGGATATCATTTTTTATGTCAGGTGAATCTTTGCTGAAAGCAGAGAGTACCAGAAGTATGTCTATTTGTGCTTTATTAACTATGCAAAGGCATTTGACTGTGGGGATCACAGTAAATTATAGCTAACACTGAGAAGAACAGGAATACCACACACTTAGTTGTGCTCATGTGAAACTGATACCTGGACCAAGAAGCTATCATTCATTCAGAGCAGGAGAATGTTTCATAGTTCAAAATCAAGAAAAAGTGCATCAGGGATGTATCCTTTCTGCGTACCTTTTCAATCTATAGTCTGAACAGATCATTTGAGCAATTGGACTTCACAAATGCGAATGTGGTGACAGGATTGGAGAAAAACCTCTTAAAATAACCCGAGGTATGCAGATGACACAATCTTGCTAGCTGAAAGTAAGAACTTGAAGTGCTTGCTGCAGAAGATCGTGAACTTCAATATGGATTGAATCTCAACATGAAGAGAACAAAAATCTTCACCATTGGATCAATAGGTATCATCATGATAGATGGAGAAAGGATTGAAGTTGTTAATTATTTTAACTTACTGGGAGGCACAAACAACATCTTGGCATCAGCAATCAAAAAAAACAAAAACAAAAACAGACAAACAAACAAAAAAACCAAAAGATAAGTTGCACTGGGAAAAGCTAATGTCAAGGACCACTCCAGAGTGATAAAGAGCAATCTAAAATCTAAGTTGCACCTGATCGAAGCCATAGTCTTCTCAATTGCTTACTTGAAAGCCAGAAAATTGCCAAAGATGACAGAAGAAGAATCAATGCCTTTTAGGTTTGGTGCTAGAGAAGAGTACTGAACAATACCATGAACTGTCAATAGAACAAACAAGTCTGTTCTGGAGAGGGTGAAACCAGATTGTTCTTTGGTGGAGAGGGTTTTGAACCTCCATCACACATACTTTGAACATGTTATCAGAAGGATCCAGACCTTAAAAAAGGACATCATACTTGGAAAGTTTGCAGGTCAGCTAATGAGAAGACCTTTAATAAGATAGATTGACATAGTGACCGTGGCAATAGGATCAAGTGTGTCAGAAACAGCGAGGTTGGCTCAGGATAGGGCAACACTCAGATCCTTTGTTAATAGGGTCATTATGTGTTGTAGTCGACTCAAAAGCACATAACATTTATTTTATAAAATATATACATCCAAGGGAAAACTAAGAACAGATGTGCAAAAATTAAAAAAAAAAAAAAGCCAACCCTTTTTGGATTCTTGAAAAAATAAGTAACAGTTTTCCTTTTAAGAAAATAATTTTCTTCCGTTTTTCTGTAACAATAATTATAAAAAATAAATTTTAACTCATGTTTTAAAACTGATTAGATACTTAAAATGGACCTATAATTTAGGTAAATACCCTTGAGTCCTTACATCTTTATCAGTTACATCAAATATCACACATGTTAATTAAACTTAGATTTCTCTCACTATGCTTTAATTACTACCTTTCAGGTTATCCATGCTCCTGTTAAACACACGTCAGTGTGAGCACATACACACATAGGCACATCATGAACTAGCTTGGTTGTATCTAACTCAAAGGCTCATTTGGGTGTTCCATCAAGGCCATTTGATTGGAGCCTTGAAGTTAAGCCTTTCTGGTTTAATAATTAGTAATAATCCTTCTATTAAAATGCATAGGCACTCTGGTTACATAGTCCCTAGAGAACGGTGCTACTGGCCACACTTCTCCTGCAGATGAAATCCACCATCAGCTCGGTAGAAGAAGGTTGGGCAAGCTCCTCCTGTGCCCTTTACATCCATTACTGAAAGGTCAGCTAGGTGTCGCTTGTGACTTTGCAGCTATAATTGACATTTTAATGAAAATGTTTGCATCTTTCCAAATTTCCCCCAAATATTTAGCACTATTTGGATGTAATAGCTTTGCCTTTATGTCCAAACTTACCATCAGGGAGGAAAGATAATAGCTTGACACTATGCTTTCCTGTTGTCCGCTCTGATTCCTCCTACTTGATGCAGGATGCTTGAAACAACAGACTCCAGGGGGACCATGCAAAAAGCTTATAGAGTGGAGCTCTTTGACAGAACAGTGTATTTGATTTCTTAGACAATATTTTGGAGACAAAATGCTTGTGTTAAATAAGTGCAAGCAACACCTGCAGTACCAACTTTTGACAAAGAGACACAGGGGAACCTGAAAAGGTCACAGTCTAAAGTTCTGAGTGGCCATAGCCGTAGTAATAGGAAATATGATGTTTCGAGAATGTTTGAAGACATCTTGTGCTGTTTAATACTAAAAGGAGAGAGAAGGAGAAGAAACAGTGAAACTGGCTTGTAGAAGCAAAGAGAAAAACTGACACTGCAAAATCCTTTTGCTGCTGTGTTAAACCATCACCTTTTACTTATCTCAGACACTACTGTAACACCCTACAACATGGGTGGTAACATACTAAGAACTACTATCCTAATCCTATATCATAGCCATGCAGTTGCAAGAACCATTTGAATGAACTCTCTGGGTCATTGCAGTGCCATTTATAGGCTCAATATTTACTCTCCATGAATGAAAGAATTGTCTTTGCAACTTAGAGGTTTCTTCTGACCCATACGCATCCAGAGAAACCACCTTTCTTTGGGACCTGAAATATTTCAATCATGTTATTTCAGCAGTTTAGACCCGATTCTCGTTTCACTCCATTCTATGGTTGGCCCCAGGAGTAGGCTTGAACTGAGTAAGAAGCCATTGAAAAATAATAAACAACCAAAAAACAATACTTTTAGCAAACATTAGAGAGAAAAAGAACTAAAGCATTTAGAGAGGGGGGAAGTGATCCGTTTGAACCTTTCAAACTGATGTGTTTTGTATAGATAGGAAGTCTGTGGGCTTGCATATGAAATACTTCACACACACACACACACACACACACACACTCCCTCTCCCCAGTCAACACACAATGGTCTCAGAAACTCAAAGCTCAGTTAACTTTTAGTGACATCTGGAAGAAAGAGATTAAATTCAAGGAAACATGAATGAACAAAATATTGATGTATTAGATTGGATGATTTGAAGCAACAATTGTGCTCATGTTTAGAAGTCTCCAGTTCTCCCAAACCACTGAAGGCCTAGAATAATTGAATTTTAAAAGTGTATATCCAGCGTGCATATCCCATAAAGATACCATCAGTTTCTCAAGAGTAAGAGTCAGCTTAAACAATGAAAGTGCAAATGCATTGTAGCTAAACTCAGGAGTGATGATAATCTAGGATTTATGACTAAGGGAGTTTAGTCTAAAAGTAAAACTCAAAAATTGGAAACCCAAATCCCTCAAGGTCAGGACAAGGAGTGATGCCATTATTGTTCTTAACTTTTCCCTACTCAGATATGTATCAGAATCATAAGCCCTAGAAGAGGAAAAAAAAATCTGTTAGAAAAAATATAATTCAATCCATCTAAATCTATTTTTGTTCTTCTATTTGTTTATGCACTCACCAAAAAAACCAAAACAAAACTCTAGCATTCTATAAAGGAAAGTAGAACACAGAGTCTTCCAACTGATAAGTAACTGATAATCTCAGATACTAACCTAGTCTTACACTAAGAATGATTGTTTTCTTTATACATCACATGTCGGTCTAGAGACTAAGGTGCACCTGATCCAGTCCATGGTCTTCACAATTATTTGCTATGCATCAGAGAACTGGACAAAGACTAAGGATGACAGAAGAATTGGTGCCTTGATGTTGTGGTGCTGAAGAAGAGTCCTTAACATACCATGGGCTTCAAAGAGAACAAAGAGGTCTGTCTTGGAGAGGGTGAAACCAAATTTCTCTTTGGAGGCTCGGATTTCGAAGTTCCATCTCACATACTTGGGGCATGTGGCCAGGAGGGACTTATCCTTGGAGAAGGACATTGTGCTTGGAAGGGTGGAGGGGCAGCTCAGGAGAGAAAGACCCCAGATGAAATGGATGGATCCAGTAACTAGGGAAATGGGTGTGTCAGAGTCAATGGGACTGGCTTAGGACAAAGAAGGCTTTAGGCTTGTTGTACTGAGTCACAGGTGACTGGATAGCACATAACAACAACAACAAAAATCTGTCTACTAAAAAACAAGTTGTATAAACTTAAAGGATTTGGAGTTTCGTTAATCTGAAGTCCAGATTACATTTTAATTGTATTATTTGCTACCTTATTTTAGGCAGGGTGCTTATCTACTCAGAAAGTTGTAATGAAGATTCAATAAGATAACCTAGTACTCAGTTATCTTGAGCATACCTTGATTATCAAGTATCAAGTACCAGATGTCTTGATTATCCTGTAAAGTTCCCAACACAGAGTTGATGCTATAAATTATTTGTAACTATTATTACTCTTAATAAGCAGCTCTGGTGGCTTAGCGGTAAAGAATTGTGATATCAACACACAGATATGTGGTTCAAATCCACCAGTTGTTCTATGGGAGAAGAATGGACAAATCTCTTCCCATATGAATTACTACCTCTGAAAACCCACTGGTGGGTCAGGTAGGAGGTTGGTTCTGACTTAACTGTACACAAAAACAATACTATTAATAAAAGATTAGAAGAACATAATTAATGTACTTTTGCTTAATAGCCAATATTTTAGGATGATAAATTTAACATACACAAATTACAAAGGTTAACTATAGTCTCCTTTCAAATATGATTGATACATTTATGATGTAGATTTAGAATACAAATTATTTCATTTCATATCTCCTCCAGAAGGAACTCTAGTGGCCTAGTGGGTCAAGAGTTGTGCTGCCAACTCAGACAATCCACCAGTTACGCTACAGGAGAAAGATGGGCAATCTCCTCCATTGAGATTTACAGCCTCTGAAATCCACTGGTGGGTGAGCGATGAGTTGTTTTCAATTCAGTGGCAATTAGTGAGTAATCCATCATCTCTAGACTCTTTGGCCATATTCAGAATATTAGCATATTATTATGATGTGGGTGAGAAGATAATGAGAATACTTTCAGTCCCCAAACAAGAGATAGCTCTATCTCTAGATCAGTATATTTAGATAGAAAGTGAAAGATATATATCTATATAGAAAGCTAATATATCTATAGATAGAAGTTCTGGTAGTTTAGTGGTAAGGAATTGCACCTAAGGGAGTGTGGTTCAAATTCACTGGCTGCTCCAAGGGAGAAAGTTGGGCAATCTCCTTCCTCTATGATTTACTGTCTCCAAAAATTCATTGAAGAATCAGCTATGGGTTGGTTCTGACTCAATGGTACACAACAACAACAAATATCTAGATCTAGATCTATATCATCTATATATCTGTATCTATCTATGAATGTATGTGTATGTGTGGGTGTGTAATAAATAATGGAAGTATAAGATGTGTCGAGCAGGAGAAAGTTAAGAGGCACCTTGCATGGTAAGGCACTTTCATTACGTAAGAGGCATTGAGGCATTGACGGACACTATAAAAAAGGTGGGGATAAGTGAGTCTTAAGAGGAAGTCTCTGTATGAAAGGGAGAGCAAAGAGTGAATAAAAGACTTTTAAAAAGTTGAAGTCTTGAGACATTCCCATTGAGAACAAATTTAGCTTTCTGAGTTCTATGTCAGTATTGTTGAATGGCAATGGTGATGTTCTTTGGAAGATACAAGAGATACAAGTAAAGTTGGAATTACTTTTATTACTTTTAGTTTCAGGGCTATTTTTCTTCTCTTGTGACAACTTGCCAAAAATAGGCCATATAAGACTTTAAGATATATTTGTGTTATACATAAGCATTTGGAAGCAGGAGTGGCACTTAACAACACCACCACCACCAGCAGCAGCACAGAAAAAGAAAGCAGTCGGCCTAGCAGACCGAAAGCCATGTTCCCAAGCCAAAGGTGGGTGACTCTACTCTGCGGCCCTCAGGCCTGCCTTTAATTGTTTTTGGTAAAACATTCTTCTAGGTCGTGTAACCCTCGTATGTCCACTTGCTATACAGAGGCAACTATGGTTGCTGTGAAGCCGAACACTGTGACACTGATGAATCAAATGCTAGAATGGTTACCCATGGTGGACAGTGTTTGGTGAAGCTCCCAGATTAAAGCAAGCCTGGAAGCAGGAGTGGCATCCACTTCCATAATAGCTTGCCTCTGGGACCCCTGTGAACCTGAAAAAAGGACAAAAGTTATACAGGAGGTTTCCAGGACTTTTGTTCATAGGACCACTATGAGTCGACTCAACAGCACTTAACAACAACAACAATATACACAGACATAGAATCTAACTCCATTGTGGATTTAAAAAAAAAATTAGGATACAACTGAAACTTTTGAGGTAGGCATGGATAAGGGTATAGCACAAATATTTCATCCCTATAATTTCTCAGATATTACAGTCATATCTAGAGGGTTAACACATCTTGAAGAACATATAGGTATTCTTAAGTAGCCTTTGCTTTCCTCCAGTCGACAACTAAAGTAAATACTGTGGTTATGAGGTATGAACATTTTTAGGCAGGAAATATTTAAGAAACATTGCTCTTTATATTATTTAAAATAATTTTCTTTCTTAAGCAGAGAAAGAAATAATCTCAGTAAGAAGAAAGATCAACAATTTCTTCATACAGGGAACTGCCAGAAATTCAAGCTAGATTCAGAAAAGGATATAGAATTAGGGATACCACCAATAAAATTAGATGTATCTTGGATGAAAGCAGGAAATAGTAAAAATATGTTCATTTTTTTACTTGTGCTTTACTGACTATGCAGAAGTATTCAGCTGCATGGATAATGATAAAGTTTGGATAATAGTGCAAAGAATGGGAATTCTTGATTATGTTCGTAACTTATACATAGATGAAAAAGCAGTTGTTTGAGCAAAACATGGGGATGCCATGAAGTTTAAAAGAAGAAAAGGTGTGTTTAAGTTAGTACCTTTTCATAGTTCTTATTCAGTTTTTATGCTGAGCAAATAATCCAAAGTATTGGTCTATATGAAGAAGAATGTGGCATCAGGAATGGAGGAAGATTCATTAGCAAGCTGTAATAAGGAGATGACACAACCTAGCTTGCTGAAAGCAAAAAGAACTTGAAACATTGCTGAAGATCAAGGACTATAGCTTCCTATTTGGATTACAGCCTCCATGTAAAGAATAATCCTCACAACTAGATCAGTAAACAGCACCATTATAAACTCCATGAAAATTAGAAGTTGTCAAAGATTTCTTCTTATGAACACTTAGAACCCACATAAATAGCAGTCAAGAAATAAAACAATGTCTAACATTGGGCAAATCTGCTACCAAAAAAGGGGGCAAAATTCTTCTTTAAAGTGTCTTAAAATGAAAGATAATACCACTTTGAGGAGTAAATCCAAGTCATGGTATTTTCAATGTCATATGTAGGCAAAATATGGACAATGAATAAAGAATATCAAGGGAAAATATTGAATATATCATGGACTTGCAGAAGAAATAAAAATCCATCTTGGAAGAATTACAATCACAATGTTGCTTACTTAGAAGCAAAGATGGTGAACTTTGTCCCAGATACTTTGTACGTGTTTTCAGGAGAAACATGAAAAGAACCTTGAGTTTCTTTAGACCATTAGGTTTGTTAAAGTGCAGGGTGAGGGAAAAAAATGAGAATATGCTTAAAAAACATTATCTGACTCAGTGGCTGTAAACAAGAGCTCAAGTAAAATGAAGATTGTGAGACTTGGAATTGGGAACTATTTTCTTCTGAGTCAACTATGCATCAGAATCAACTTGATGACATCTAAACGCAATAAAAACTATTTATTCTATTTATAAGTATAGACAATAATGGTAATTCTGTGTTGTTATGTGTACTCATAGTGACTCTATGGACAATAATCTTTATCTTGTGCCCACTTCATCATCATTTATATACTTGAGCCCATTATTGGAGTCACTGTGTCAATCTATGTTGTTCAGATCTTCTATTCTTACATTAACTCTTCACCTTTCCAAGTATGATGCTTTTTCCCAAGGACTGGCCCCTCCTAACAACAAGTCCAAAGAGATGAAACTTAACCATCCTTGCCTCCAGGGAGCACTCTAGTTGCACTTTCTCTAAGAAAGTTGTTGTTCTTTAGGGAGTACATGGGATACTCTGTACTCTTTTCCAACACCACAACTCAAAGGCATCAGTTCTTCTGTCATCCTTGGTCAATGTCCAACTTTCAAATGCATAGCAAATAATTGAAAAGACTTTGGCTTGGATCAGGTGCACCTTAGACTTTAAACTGATACCTTTGCTCTTTAGAACTTTGGAGAGAGGTCCTTGACAGCAGATTTTCCTACTGCAACACTTTTTTTTTTTAAATTTCTTGACTACTGATACCAAGAGTATTGCTTGAAGAACCAAGTAAGAAGAAATTGTGGACAATTTTAATCCCTTTCCCATCTATCATAATGTTGCCAGTTAGTCCAGTGGTGAGGATTTTTGTATTCTTGATATTGAGATGTAATCCATATTGAAGGCTGTGCTTTGATGTTCTGCAGCAAGAGTTTTAAATGCTCCTCACTTTCAGTAAGCAAGATCGTGCCATCTAGATAATGTAGGTTGTTAATAATTTTTTCTCTGATCCTGATGACACATTCTTCTTCATAAAGCTCAAATCTTGAATGATTTGCTTAGCATAAAGATTGACCGGGTATGGAGAAAGGATACAGCCTTGACATATTTCTTGATTTTAACCCGTGCAGTGTTTTCTTTGCATTGTTTGAACAGCAGCTTCTTGGTCTTAGCATAGGTTTCACATGAGCACAATTAAATGTTCTGGACTCCTGTTCTTTGACATACTTTCAGTATTCTCTGCTTTCAACAAAGATCTATCTGATATCGCCAGTGAGATCCCTACTGCCATTATCTCTTCTTGACAAATTAAATGCAGCTTGAATTTCCAAAATTTCTGTATGTACTTTTCTAGTTAGTCTTGAATAATCTTCAGCAGGACTTTGCTTGCTTGTAATACTATTATTAGATAATTTCTACATTCTGTTAGATCACCCTTTTGGGGAATGGGAATAAATATGTATGTCTTTCAATCAGTTGGCCAGGTCATTGCCTTCCAGATATCTTAAAACAACCACCTATTGTTTGTTAAAGTATGTCAATTGGTATTTCATCAGTTCCTGGAACCTTCCCCACCCCCCAATATTTTCAGGGTTGTTTGAACTTATTCCTTCATTAACATTGGTTCTTGATCATATGCTATCTCTTAGAATAGTTCCATGTCAGCAAATTACTTTTGATACGGCGACTCTGTGAATTCCTCTCATTATCTTTTAATACTTCCTGGACCATACCAGATTTTACCCAGAGCATCCTTTAGTATTGCTACTCAAGGCTTAAATTTGTTTTTCAGTTCTTTCACCTTGAGAAATAACAAACAAATTTTTCCATTTTTGTTTTCTGACTCCAGTTCTTTGTACATTTTGCTATAATGCTTTTCTGTGTCTTCTCAAGCTGACCATTGAAGTTTTCTATTCATAACACAGAGTTAAACTGTCTAAGAAGGTTCGAAGTTGTAACTATTTAAGGAAGCAGATTGCCACATTTCTCCCAGGGAACAGGTGGTGAGTTTTAACCAACAACGTTTACATTAGAGTCACACTTAACCAGGTGGTTCTAATAGTTTGCTGTTATGTGACATTGAGTTGCAACCTACCCATAACTGATCATCCAGCAGATTTTCAGAGGCAGTAAATCGCTCAGGAGGAGATTGCCAATTTTTATCCCATGGAGAATCTGGCGGATTTCAACTGCATGCCTTCAGGTTTACAGTGCACCTTTTTACCACTAAGGCACTGAGATGACTTAAATTCATTGTGACCCTATGCACAAAAGATCTGAACTTGCCCCATCATGTCCTAGGCTCATCTCTCTCTTGAGTCCATTATTAAAATCATTGCGTCAATCTATCTTCTTGAGGGTCTTCCTTTCTCTGACTCTCTATTTTCCACTGAGGTTTCATATTAAAAACAAACAAATGTAAAACATCAAAGTGAACGTAGTACTAAATTCATAATCTTCAAATACTACTGAATGACTAATTGAATATATCATGCTTTCATTATAAGATTTTTATCCTAAGACTGTAACACTTATCATCAAATATAACTTTCATCTATTGTTGTTGTTGTTGTTGTTAAGTGCCGTCGAGTCGCAGGCAACTCATAGTGACCCAATGAAGGAGAGTCCTTGACGCTTGGGCGCCTTTCATCCTCTTTCCAAGTTCATAGGGTTTCCGGAGGCAAGCTATTATGGAAGTGGACGCCACTCCTCCTTCCACGCTTGTTCAGTCGGGGAGCTCCACCCCACTCTCAGTCTGCATTGGGTAGCCAACCATTAATGCATTTGACACATCCATGTCACAGTGTTCAGCCTCACAGCAACCACAAGTGACCGAGGGATGGCAACTTGTACACGGGGCTATACGACCTAGAGGAATGTCTGAACAAAAACAATCAAAGACTGTCCTGAGGGGCGCGAACTAAAAGTCACACACCTTTGTCTTGGTCACATTGTTTTCTCTTCGCTGGGCCAGCTGATATCTCTCTCTCTCTCTCTCTCTCTCTTGATGTTATTGTTGTTAAGTGCCATCGAGTCGCAGGCAACTGATAGCGACCCTATGAAGGAGAGTCCTTGACGCTTGGGTGCCTTTCATCCTCTCCCCAAGTTCATAGGGTTTCTGGAGGCAAGCTATTATGGAAGTGGGAACTTTCATCTATAGGATCACATTTAATCACTGTTAATTTGTCCTTAGAGTTCTCATATCAATGTACCTATAGCTCTGTAACAGCTCAGTTCCTGGTTAAAAGGGAAAGAAACCCATGATGAAAATGAAATGACAAGAAAATATTAATTCTATCTCTAAAAAGCATTTAAAAAACAACAAGAACCACCTCAAACACAAAATTTAATTGCCATTAAATTAGAATTGATTTATAGCTTTCCCTTCTTTGGGTTTTCAAAGGCTGCAAATCGTACAGAAGGAAATTGCCTGCCTTTCTCTCATAAAGCAGTTGGTCTATTTGAAGTTTGTGAATCACAAGAAGCTGTGACTATCTCTGAGAATGAGAATCCAGAACACTTGATTGTGCTTATGTGAAACCTATACTTGGACCAGGAGGTAGTCAGCAAAACAGAGCAAGGAAACACTGCATGGTTCAAAATCAGGAAAGGTATGAGTCAGGAAAGTGCCTTGTATTCCTGGTCTGGACCTTTTCAATCTATATGTGGAACAGATCATCCGGGAAGCTGGTCTCTTTGAGGAAGAATGTGGCTTCAGGATTGGAGGAAGACTCATTAACATGTATTATGTAGATGACACAACTTTTCTTGCTGAAACTGAGAAAGACTCGAGGCATTTGTTCCAGAAGACCAAGGACTGCAACTTTCAATGTGGATCAAAGCTCAACATCAAGAAAACAAAGATTCTCATCACTGGTCCAATTGGTAGCATCAGGATAGACAGCAAAGAGATTGAAATGATTAGTGGTTTCATCTTGCTTCACAATCAGCACTCTTGGTACCAGCAGTCAGGAAATCAAAAGACTAATTGCATTGGGAAAATCTGCTGTCAGAGACCTCTCCATAGTACTAAAAGGCAACCATGTTAGTCTAGAGACCAATGTGCACCTGTTTGGGGCCATGGGCTTTGCAATTACTGGCTATGCATCAAAGAGCTGGGCAATGACTAAGGATGACAAAGACTCAAGGGGGGAAAAAATTAGTCCAAAGGACTGATGGACCATGGAAACGCTCACCTCCACAACCCTGAGACCAGGGGAAAAGTGTGAAACAAACTGATGATCACACAAAAAGACCAGGCTTATCAGTCTGACAGAGTGTTGGAATCCACAAGAGTATGACCCCTTCAAAAACCTAAACTTACTGTCTTTGAGTTGAAGCTGACTCATGGCTGGACCTCTGATGGGTTATCTAAAGCGGTGAATTGAACAGGAGGAGATTGTCCACCTTTTTCCTGAAGAGCTGCTGGTGGATTCCAACCACCAGAGAGAAAAAGGCATCAGCAGGGCCACACTCTGGAACTACACCATCAGAGGTCCCTGGCGTTCAGCCACTCTTTAACCTTTTACCAATGTCACCTGTGTGGCTCAACATTCAATCACATGATAGGTATCTAAAGTGAACAAGGACTCTAGGGAGGAATGCATTTCCCAGAACAACTATGAATACAAGATTAAAGGGCAGTGTGTGTCCAGGGATAGGAGGTCATATGGTAAGAAGGACTAGAAAAGAAGGATAAATAGAAATGGTAAACACAAGGAGGAAGTCGGAAGAGAGTTGTTACATTGTGGGTATTACAATCCATGTCTCAAATCAAAATATGCATGAATCAAAAATACTACTCCACGAAATCTGTCCATTTTCACCCAAATCACAATAAAAGAGTTTTGTTTTGCTTTAAATCACTCTTGTGGTAAAAGGAATGCCCTTTCCTTCTCTACCCTTTGGCTGATGTCCCACTTAATCTCCTCTACGTTGTTTGTACTGCTGATGTCTGAAAGGGCATTTGCTGAGAAAGTAGCTCCCCAACAAGATATGTTTGTGTTATTTGTCCTACCAAGGTCTTGCTGACAAGTGTGGTAATTAAGAATGGAAGAAATGCCAACAGAAAGAGCAGTTTGGAGTAAAAAATTGGTTATTAGGCAAAGGAGGTTGTTTGTTTTTTTGATGGTAGGCAGTGCAGAGCTTGGAACCTAACCAGTAACCAGGTGTGAGCTGAGGAGACCACAGGTACATAATGTCTCCTTGGGGCAGATAGATGAGCCACATTGTTCATCATGAAGCATTGCCTCCCGGTCTGGCATCCATGCCATTGAATGGCCTGAGATGCATACTTAACATGTGAGTGGAGATAACAGTTTGCAGAATCCAGAAAGGAACATTTACTATGTGACTAGAAGCAGCAATAAGCCTGAAGGCACTTTCCTCCAAAGATACTGTTGTTCAGGCCCTGTGTCAAAGCACAAACCCAAATGAGAACATTAAGGAAACAGAAATGCACAGACAGTGACCTCCCTGTGTTCTTGAGAGCATCTAACACTTCAAAGGAAAAGAAAACACTTGAAACAATGCGAGGACTGGTTCTCACTTAGGAAAAGGGCACATACTCAACCAGAATATGAAAGTTTCAGGATTTTATATGCTGTTTTTTAAAATTCTCCCTCTTCTCACTTTCTCTGAGTTTCATCTGTATTCAGTGCAGGAAAAACTTACTACCTTTCAAATAGAACCTCTGTTGGGTCTCCTTTCTCTGTTGAGTTATAAATTACCTTGGATAGTTTTCTTTTTCCCAACACCTAACAACAACAACAACAAAAACAATGTGAAATTGGTCATTTTTTATATTTTTTTTATTTTTTTATTATTAATTTTAATGAAAATTTACAGAGACTTTGGATTTCCAGTCATTCATTGTCGTACTTCTCTCCCTGCCCACACCTACTCCCCAGTTTACTCTTCTCTTTGAAAAGTAAAAGAAAAATTCTTTCATTGTTATACAATCCCTTCCCCCAAGTCCACTCCACTATGCAACCTTTGTTCTGGATTCCTGTCATGACAATAATACCTAATCATATATCCCTTTTAAACAGTTCTCTCCCTCATCTGTTTCAATGCAGTATACATTATTTATCCCATCTTTCTCAGTCTCCCCTCAACACAAATGTCAGTCCCGTTTCACAACAGTAGCACTATGCAGTATTTGTCCTTTTGTGACTGAGATATTTCACTCATAACGTGCCACCAAATTGAGTATGACTCACAGCAACTTTATAAACACAGATCTGAACCCTGTCCTATCCTGAGCCATCTTCACAATCTTTGACACACTTGAGCTTATTTCTGCAGTCACTGTGTCAATCCAGCTGGTTGAGATTCTTCTTCTCCTTCACTGTCCATCCAACTTTCCCAGCATGATATCACTCTCTAAGGAATAACCTGTTCTAAAAAACAAAATAAAATACTCAAAGCTTTGCCATTCGTTCATCCAAGGAGCACTCTGGCTACACGTCCTTCAAGAAAAATGTTTGTTCTTTTGTCAGTCCATGGGACATTCAATACTTTTCTCCAACACCACATTTCAAAGGCATCAATTTTTCTTCTCTCATCCTTATTTATTGTCCAGCTCACAGCATAGCAAGTGATTGAAAAGACTATGATCTGAATCAAGTGCACCTTAGTGCTCAAACTGAGATTTTTGTTGATATAATTATTATGTGCTGTTGAGTCAGCTGCAACCCATACTACAGCAGGTCTGAAGTCTGCCCTGTCCTGAGCCAGTCTCACTGATTCCAACACACCAACCCCCATTACCCCAGTTACTGTATCAGTCCATCTCATCTGGGGTCTCCCTCTCCCATGCTGTCCCTTCTCCCTTCTGAGCATGTTCTTCTTCAAGGACTGGTCCCACCTGTCAAAGTGCCCAAAATAAGTAAGATGGAGCTACAAAATCCTAGCCTCCAAGGAGAAACTTGGTTTCACTCTCACCAAGTCAGACTTATTTGTTTTCTTGGTGGTTCATGGTATGTTTAAGACTCTTCTCCAGCACCACAACTTGAAGGCATCAATTCTTCTGCCATCTTAGTCATTGTCCAGCTTTCTGAAGCATAGCAAGAAATTATGAAGACCATGGCCTGGAATAGGTGCACCTTAGTCTCTAGACTGACATTGTTGCTTTTCACTACTCTGGAGATGTCCCTGACAGCAGATTTTCCCAATACAAGTTGTCTTTTGATTTCCTGACTGCTGACGCCAAGAATGTTGATTGCAGATCCGAGCAAGCTGTAATTTTTAAAAACCTATGTCTCCTCTCCATCCATCATGATGCTGCCAGTTGGCCCAGTGGTGAGAATCTTTGTCTTTTTGTTGTTGAGCTTCAATTCACATTGAAAACTACAGTGCTTGACTTTTTTCAGCAAACGTTTCAGGCCCTCCTCAGTTTCAGCAAGCAAGGTTGTGTCATCTGCATAACGTAAGTTGTTGATGAGTCTTCCTCCAATCCTGATGCCACATTCTTCCTCATAAAGTCTAGCTTCCTGAATGATACATTCTTCATATAGATTGAAAAGTTATCGAGATAGGATGCATCCCAGACGCACACCTTTCCTGATTACGAACCATGCAGTGTTTCTTTGCTCTGTTCTGAGGACTGCTTCCTTGTCCAAGTATAGGTTTTGCATAAGCACAATCAAGTGTTCTGGGATTCTCATATTCCTCAAGATTAGCCACAATTTATTGTGATTCACACAGTCAAAGACCTTTGCACAGTCAATGAAACACAGATAGGTATCCCTCTGGTATTTTTTGTTTTCTACTATTTCTCAGTAATTTCAAGAAGTCCCTAACTGCAGACTTTTCCAGGGCTATACATCTCTTGACTGCCAGTATCAACTGTATTAATTGTGGATCCAAGTAAGATGAAGTCATTGACAGCTTTGATCTTTTTCCCATCTACTTTAATGTTTACTATTGGTTCAATAGTGAAGATTTTTTTTTTCTTCACGTTGAGATGCAATCTATATTGAAGGCTATAGTCTTTCATCTTCTACAGCAAGTGCTTCATATCCCTTTCACTTTCAAAAAACGAGGTTTTGTCATCTGCCTGTTGAGACAAAAGTTGAATTGCATTAGGAAGGTCTGCTGTCAGGAACCTTTCTTTCCAGAGTACTGAAAAGCAATGATGTCAGTCTAGAGACTAACGTGCACCTGATCCACGCCAAGGTCTTCGAAATTACTTGCTATGCATCATAGAACTGGACAATAACTAAAGATGATAGAAGAAAAATCAATGTCTTTGAGTGCTGGTGCTGGAGAAGAGTACTGAATATACCATGGATGGTTAAGAGAACAAACAGGTTCATCCTAGAGAGAGTGAAACCGGGCTGTTTGTTGCAGACAAAGATTTTTGAAGCTCCATCTGACATAGTTTCCACATACTGCAAGGAGGGACCAGTCCCTGAAAAGGAACATTATGCTTGGGAGGTTAGAGGAACAGTACAAGAAAGGAAGACCCAGGATGAGATAGATTGACTCCATGACTGTAATAATAGGGGTAGGTGTGACAGAGACAATGAAGTTGGCTTTAAGATAGAGCAGAGTTCGGGGCTGTTGTACATAATGTTACTTGATGAGTCACAAGCGACTCGACAATACACAACAAGTGTTTTCTTGCTCTGTTTGCACAAAACCAGGTATGGCTTATAATACCAGAGATAAAAATTCTGGTGTTATCAGCTAATTTGAAAATAAAATATTTTCTCCTTAAGAGGAAAACAGAAAACATTTCAAAGGGAAGGGAATTCTGATGTGGTAAGGAGTTGTGCTGTGAACCCAAAAAGAGTGGTTCAAATCCGCCAGCTACTGCAGAAGAGAAAGATGGGCAATCTCCTCCTGTGAAATTTATAGCCTCTGAAAACCAACTGGAGAGTTAGCTATGAGTCACTTCCAACTTGACCACACATAGCAATACTAATCTTAAGGTGGTTTGTCTTGGCTGGCAAACCATAATAAAGAGGGCTTCAATATCTGTGGATTTATTGGATGGACTAGTTTGTTTACAAATGACTAGTAAACTCTATGAAACACTGATTCATACGGGACATCAAACTCTATTTACACTTAGGAGCTGGGATTGAGATTACCACCAGTAAGTGGAATCAAAAACCTGGGGTCAAAGATCAACTGTGATGAGGTATTTTGATTAAAAGTTGTGATTACCATAAATTAAAGAAGAAATAAGCTATTGCCAGGACATTTCATTTGTGGTAGGTAATAAGTAGTGACATCTTATTTTAAAATTACTTAATCATATAAGTAATTTTAAGTTGTTATTCTGAAATTAGTTGTCACCAAGGACCAGAACTGGGGACTATCAAGGAGTGTTCTCCATAGCAGTGTGAATCTCATTGCTATTCAAGCCCAGCTTTCTCACATGAGGACTTGTTAATAGAAAGCTGAAACCGACACACACCATTAAACAAACACATAATGGTGGCAGTTTATTTATAAGTAGCCAGGTATTAAAGTAGTTAAGGCTTAAAGGCAAATATCTCAAAAGCCAGTTTCCCTAAATATAGAAATGCTACATTTATCCATGCCCATCTATTACTTTATTAGGGTCAGAGTGAATAAAAAGAGATTCACTTCATTACTATGTTCTAGATCTGTGTCTGTTCATCCAAAGACCCTTGGAAAAAATCCTTATTTGCTATTACAACTCCATGTGGTCTTCAGCTTTGTAAACTTTTGTAAATACTTTTGTTGTTGTTATTGTTGTTGTTGTTGTGACTCAGAGTAATTGAAGATGATGATGATGATGATGATGATGATGATGTCGTTACTATGTACGTACTATTGAGTTGGAACTGGTCCATAACTGACCCTACAGCAGGTTTTCAGAGGCAGTAAATCACATGGAGAAAATTGCTTATCTTTCTCCTGAGAAGCAGCTGGTAGACTGAAACAGCTGGTGGATTTGAACAACATTCTTTAGAGTTGGTAGCCTACCACCTTCCTACTAGGCCATAAGAGATCCCTAGTTATTATGAGTTAGTATTAAATTTTATCAGACTGATTTTCTCTATTCATTGCAGGCCAGTCCTTTTCTTCTTCCATCTGTTGTGAATACAATGAAATTTAAAAAGAAAACATTATTTTCCTTTTTGTGGTTGTTGACAATGTATGCGGAACATACATCAATTCAATAATTTCTCAATGTACTATTCGGTGACACAGATTACATTTTTCAAATTGTACAGCCATTCACACGTTCCTTGTATGAATTGTTCCTCCTGCAACATCGTCTTAATCTCCTACTTAATTGCCCAGATAACTCCCCCGCCTTGGTAATCTTTTTTTTT
>NW_006399995.1:2757449-2758398 GCF_000299155.1 Elephantulus edwardii
GTGGGTGGTCATGTACTCCTCGGATAGAAACTGCTTGCAAAGGGGTTCCTGCTCCTCTTCCAGGCGCCGCTTGGTGCTCATGGGCACAGCTCGGAGTGGGAAGCTCCTGTCCAGGCGCTGGGTTGCCCCCAAGGCAGGCTGGGGTTGCCGCTGGGCTCGACTGGGGGGCTCCTGTTCCAGGGGCTGCGAATCCTTTAATGAGCTCGGTGAAGACTCCGGGGTCGCTCTCCATGAGACACCACTCCCGGGCATTGCTCGTCATGGCCCTGGCCGCACGCTGCCAGCTCCACTGCTCACTCTCAGGGCCCCCAGACATCAGCTGCTGCCGGTCACGAGTTCCTTGTTTTTCTTTTTCTTTCTTTTTTTTTTGTTTTTTTGTTTTGTTTTGTTTTTTGTTTTCTTGTTCTGCAGTCTTTATTATGCAAGGCTTCCAGCTGGTGTACCTCCCTCCCGGAGTCTTCTCCCTCCGGCCTGCCTCCCCAGAGTCTGTCCTCTGCTTGCAGCTTTTTCAATGAAGGTCCTGGTGGCCAAAGGTCTAGTCTGATGGAGAAGTAGGGTGGCAGGTCTCTTTGTGGGGTGCTGGTCTTCTCAATGTCTGGGGGGAACCCAGTGGGTAGGGAACTGTCCACTAGCACTCAGAGCTCCATGAAGTCCGCAGCTGGGGCAACAGGATAGTTGGCCGTGGAGGTGTCTCCCAGCTTCAGCAATTGGAGGGCCTGTGGGATCAGATTCCCAGGGTAGCACCACAGCAGCATCTCTGAGCAGGGTCTCCTGCAAGGGGGAAGGGCTTGGGGCATAGCCTCTGGGGGACTGAGTCGAGAGAGGTCGGGACATCAAACTCTATTTACACTTAGGGATACAGCCTTGACATATTTCTTGATTTTAACCCGTGCAGTGTTTTCTTTGCATTGTTTGAACAGCAGCTTCTTGGTCTTAGCATAGGTTTCAC
>NW_006399995.1:2758888-2776491 GCF_000299155.1 Elephantulus edwardii
GGTTGCACCATTTTACACTCCCACCAACAGTGAATAAGGGTTCCAGTCTCTCCACAACCTCACCAGCATTTGTTGCTTGCTGTTCTGTTAAATTCTGCTGTTCTTACTGGGGTGAGATGATATCTCATAGTTGTTTTGATTGGGATCAAATTGGATCCCATATGGTTGTTTAAGAGCATAATGCTCAAGTCAGGCATTTCCCCCTAATTACACTGAGCTATTATTTTGGTTTTAAGAAGCTATCCACAGGCTATTTTTTTTTCTTTCTTACAGATTAGTGTTTAAAGATTATTGCAGTCCTGGCAATAATCCAGTCTCCTGCATCAAGCCCCTGAAAGAGTGCACTATGCCATTTCTGAGTCTCCCATTCTAGAACTTCCTCTGAGTCAAACTTGTTGGGTTTTGGGGGTTTTTGTTTGCAATCCATGGCATGGTCCACACTCTTCTCCAACACCACAGTTCAACGTCATCAATTCTTCTACAATCTCCTCTGTGACAGGCATTATGCCCTTTATATTTGTTATCATGATTAACCCAGGCAGTCAGATTCTAGAACCTCTGTCTCTTATCTATTTTTCTCCACTCTGACAAGGAATTTATTTTGGGTTAACAGAACAGAAAAAGGACACCGATTACTGATTGGTCAAGTGATGACTCTCCCTCAATTATTAGGGCCATTTGGTTGTATTATTACCTTATCTTTCCCAGGAATGGAGAAATGTGCATTCCTGAAAAATGTTCTTGGTCTTGATAGTCAAGGACTAGGTAAGGAATTGCTTATAATAGTAAAAAATCAAACTCATTGCTGTGTAATTGGACTCAACTGATAGCTGACCCTCCAGTAGGTTTTCAGAGACTGTAACTGAGGGGAAGGAGATTGCCTGTCTTTCTTCCTCCAAGCAGATAGTGGATTAAAACCATCCACTTTTGAGTTTGCAGTGCAACTCCCTACAGACAAGGTTTTATTTGTCATGCAAATAAAGCATGACAGCGCAGGAAGGTTATAAGTGAGAATCTACTAAGGGGAAAGTAGGAATGGAAAGATGAAAACAGGTTAATTGAAATTCAACCTAAACAAACAAAAAATAAATAAATAAAATTCCAGAGTGAAGTTCATTTAGAAAGACTCACTGTAGGTTCAGAAATGAAATTGAAGGGAAATGCTAGTAAATAATCCAGACAGAAGATAATAGGAAGAAGCAATCTCAGATACCTCTGAGCATGAAATGGCCATTTTTAAGTGGAACTATTAGAGGATCAGTAAGCTTCATATCTGTGTATAGGGGATTCACCATCAACAAGACACGTCTTTCATTAAAACTTTCCACCTTCATTCCTGTGTCCAGCTACAGTCCATTGCCTCTTTTCCTTAACCTTAGTGCGAAGTAGTGACAGCCAATATGTGGTGGTGATAGGAATTAAGGGTTGTCTACCTCCAAAGTCCATGTTATATCTGTGACACGGCACTTCAAAGGAGGTCTGGTTGTTCTCCAATGTCAGAGGAGCAAATATGAATATGCAATTCTGTCATCACCAAAAGTGAATCAATATTTATCACTATTGATCTAAAATTTCTGGATCTGAGCAAGATTTATCCTCAAGTTTTCTAGTGCCTAATAAGTGTATGTGTTTCATTTTTAACTTTTTTCTCAAGTCTAATTCAAGTACTTCATTCGCCTCATTTGTGTCATCAATTGTATAATAAAGCACTAAAGTGTCTTTGCATAGACATTTTTTAGTCATTATCACACAGAAAACATTATGTATCTGTAATAAAACAAGTCTTTTATTTATAGTAAAAATGTTAAGATAGAGATAGTATATGAAAAATATAATTTTTCCATAGAGTAGACCATTCAATGGTTCTATAAATAATCATTTCAGTTGCAGTTTTCTAGGGAGATTTGAAACATTTTTTATGTTAAATTTAAAATATTAATTAACTCCTTTTAGACTAGGTACTTTCTAGAATTTATGGGAAAGAAACTTCAAATATTCTATGCTGTGACTTATATTTTCTTTATTCCAAAAGCATAGACACATATGTATATGTATGTATGTCAATGTGCACATTAAAGAAACATTAGATAATGAGAAAACAAATATAAGTAACCTATAGTCCCAGTTCCCTGTTGCAACTATGTTAGAAAATTATTATATCTCCTTCATGTCTTAAAGTTAAATATAATAACATTATAGTTGGCTAAAGGCAAAGAATACCAGAAGAATGTTTACTTGTGCTTTATTGACTAAGCAAAGTCGTTTGCATGGATCATAACAAGTTACGACTTACATTGAGAAGAATAGGGATCTCAGAATACTTAATTGTGTTCACGAGAAACCTATATCTAGATTAAGATGCTGTTATGCAAACAGAGCAAGGGAACATTTCATGGTTTAAAATCAAGAGAAATGTCAGGGTTGTATCAATTCTCTATGCCTATTCAATCTGAATGCTGAGCAAATCATTCAAGAAGCTAGACTCTTATGATGTTAATGCTGGAGATGGTGAAGAGACCAATAACGTCCCTTCTGCATCAGTTTCCAAGTTCGCCTGAGCAGTCCTAGGTAGTCAGCTGCATAGGAAAAACCATCAGTTACTTGAGTGCCACTCAGCAACACTGGTCACATTTGGAAAGAACACTAAAAACGAGAAAAATACACAAAAGAAAAACCTTTTTCATTTTTGTGTTCATTTTTTAAATTGTTATTATTGTTCTTATTTAACCTTGTAATATATTTATAAATACAAACTAGAGGGGGAAAAAATAAAGAAGCCAGAATCTTGAAGAAGAATGTGGCATCAGGAGGAAGACTCATCATCAATTCATCAATACCCTGTGTTATGCAGATGACACACCTTGCTGGCTGAAAGTGAGGAAGATATGAAGTGTTTACTGTAGAAAATAAAAGATGGCCTTCCGTATGGATTAAATTTCCCCAAATCAAGAAAACAGAAATTCTCACCAGTGGTCCTATAGACAACATCATGACAGATGGAGAAAAGACTGTCATTGGATCCCTTGGTACTAATAATACAGAGATTAAGAGACATAGCTCATTGCAAAAGTCTAGTCAGGGATATCTCTCAATTACTGAGGCACAATGAGACCAGTCTGAAGACTAAGATATACCTGATTCAGACCAAAGTCTTTTCAATCACTTTCTATACATCTGACAGTTGGACAGTGAATAAAGATCACAGAAGAATTGATGTCTTTGAGTTGTGATGTTGGGAAAGAGTACTAAATATCCATGGACAAAAAGAAATGTCTTGGAGAAAGTGTAGCCAGAGTACTCCTTGGAAGTAAAGATAGCATGACTTCGTTTCACATATTTCAGACATAACGCTAGGAGAGGCTTCTCCTTGGGGAGAGACATCATGTTTTGAAAGGTCAGCAAATGAGAGGAAGACCCTCAACACGGTGGAATGACACAGTGACTGCAGCAATGGGTTCAAGCATGTCAGAAATGATGATGATGGCACAGGATAGGGCAGGGTTCAGAACTGTTGTTTATAGGGTCGCTACGACTCCCATTTGACTTGATGCCACATAATAACAACAACAGTAGTAATATTAGTTAATTTTCTTTTTTACTTTAATACTATAATAAAAGTATATCTGTGTATCTTCAAAGTAGTTAGTTAGGGATTTAAGAGATTCTGTCAAACGAATGTGCCATAATTACTTGATAGCAGTTTCTGTTGTTATTGTTATGTGCTGTTGAGTTAAAACTTACCCAGAGCTGACCCTCCAGTGAGTTTTCAAAGCCTATAAATTGCACAGAAGGAGATTGCTCATCTTTCTCACACAGAGAAGCTGATAGATTCAAACCATGAACCTTCATGTTGGCAGCATAATTCCTTACCACTAGGCAACAAGAGCTCCCTTAATATGAGTTGTTGCTACATACCATTGAATTGAGCCTGACCCATAGCTGACCCTCCAGTGGGTTTTCAGAGGCAGTAAGTTGCATAGAAAGAGATTGTCCATCTCTTTTCCTTGGAGCGGCTGGTGGATTTGGACCACATGCCTTGGGTTGGCTGTGCAGTTCCTTACCACTAGGCCACTAGAACTCCCTGTAATACCAGTTAAGTTAGTTAAAATTTTTATACACTAAATAGCAATGCTATGCATATTTTCAGATATGTATAGCTTTCCATATTTTGAGTTTATATTTTTTCAGAAAAAAAATTAGAAATATAAAGTTAAGCAGCAAAAAATATTTTCCTCAGCCTCTTGATGATACTGAGAAATTTTGGGTGCTCCAAAAATGTAAAAGCTCATGGAGGCTGGGGTAAATTTTAGGAAAGTGAAATATCACACAGGCAGAGAGGATATGCTTGATAATAGGCACACAGGATGTTCAATATTATGTTGTGCCTAAAGATCAAATTGTACTGAACTATCTTCTGCAATATGTTAAAGTTACAAATACTGCAAAAGGATTCAAGTCTTACATAAGAACCTGAACAGATACATAATACCAAATTGCTAAAGTGTTCTACTAACTTACACACTCTCCAGAAATGAATGATAATACCTTTACAAGAATTATGTAGGAGTAATTTTTTAAAACTGGTAATTTACTGACAAATATTTTTTTCTCATGGGCATCCGCTGTGTAGCTAGACTGAATGTTCAACTAGATATAGTTTCCTGAATTTATTTTCTGGTATTCTCCCATTTAGTTTTCCAGTCGAGTTCCCTTTAGAATCTATCTGCTCAGGCTCCCCTAAATTAAAGGCAAACCCAGTTTCCTACCCCTCAAGTGTTTCCCTGTTGTCCATAGCGATGTTTACATTTCATTTACATTGTCACCTCCTCACAGCAAGGCTCTTTGCTCTGATGTTCCATGTTTAGCAAACTGCTGTGGAACATTTGTTATTCTCTATAAATAATAAATAATAATAAGTCCTGTAGTCCTTTGCAAGCAGCCTTTGATCAAGGGCAACTTTCAAGTGATTTCACATGAGTAGACATAAAAAAAAAGGAAAAAGAAGGAAACTTCCCAATGGCTTGACTGTTTTTCAACCAGGATGCTGACAAGAAAGCTTTAGAAAACATACCTCATGCCAGCATCAGAAATTCCAGGCTTCCTGGTGTAATCTCAAACTGCCCAGAACAGACCTGTAAGAGCCCACTAAGGTGGGTGACAAGGTGGGAAGATGCAGGTCCCCTTGCTTTTGTCTCTTTACATAGGACCCTCAAATATGTGGATACCTCTAGCCTCAGCAGAGAGACTGAAAAATGATTTTGAAATATTTTTGGCTGCTTGATTGGTTTTGAAAGCAAATATTTTATTCCTTCATTTCTTTCACTATTCTTGAAGTATTCTTTGATTACTTCCTTGATCTGAGAGTCTTAGCCATAAATCTTAGCAACCACACAAATGCAAGCAACTACTCAATGGAGTTGGCTTTTTCTCTGTCAAATCTGTAGATCTGATATTGTTCACAAAGGACCTGCATTAATGTGACGTTTATCGTCTCATCACAATGAGACAAGCTTACAAAAATGGGCTTGGAGTTTGGCTAAGGTTTTGACAGCTTCGACAATTCCTCAGGGTGAGGGGGGTCTTCAGCACTTCTATAATAATAATAATAGTAATAATAATAATAACTATTTATAATATAATGATAGTTATTATTATTATATATAAACACACATACATATACATATATATGTATATGTATACATATACCTTTTGAGGAGGAATGTGGCATCAGGATTGGAGGAAGGCTTATCAACAATCTATGATATGCAGATGCCACAACCATGCTTGCTGAAACTGAGGAGGGCTTGAGGCATTTGGATTGAACATCAAGAAGACAATGATTCTCACCATTGGGCCAACTGGCAGCACCGTGATAGATGGAGAAGAGACTGAGGTTTTTAACAATTACAGCTTGCTCAGATACATAATCAACATTCTTAACACCAGCAGTCAGGAAATCAAAAGACGGATTACACTGGGAAAATTGCTGTTAGGGACCTTTCCAGGGTGCTGAAAAGCAACAATGTCAATCTAGAGACTAATGTTTGCCTAATCGAAACTATGGTCTTCACAATTACTTTCTATGCATCAGAGAGCTAGACAATGACTAAGGATTATGGAAAAAAAATCAATGCCTTCTAGTTATGGTGCTGGAGAAGAGTCTTGAATATACCATGGACTGCCAAGAAAACAAATAAGTCTGTCTTGGAGAGGAGGAAACAAAGTTTCTCCTTGGAAGCTAGGATTTTGAAGCTCTGTCTCACATTCTTTGAGCATGTGGCCAGCAGGGACTGATCCTTAGAGAAGGACATCATGCTTGGAAGGGTGGACTGGAGGGATGGTGCAAGAGAGGAAGACCCTAGATGAAATGGATTTATACAGTAACTAGGGCAATGGAAGTTGGTGTATCAGAATCAGTGATATTGGCTCAGGATAGGGCAGGCTTCACAGCTGCTGTACATAAGCTTGCTATGGGTCACAGGCAACTCCCGGGTACATAACAACAACAATGTATATGTATATAACATATATATGTATTCACATATAACATTATATTAACAGCATTGACATTCATTCCACCTCCAACAACAAAACCTTCTTATGTCATGATGGTGGGTTATGGGTGGAACTGAATCTTGAACATATCCCGATTTTTTCTTCCACATAACTTGGATGCAACAAGGAAAAAGTAAAGATAATTTGGGTTTTATTGCCCATTTTTACAAAACAAGAATAAAATAGATAAGTTACAATTTCCCAGTGAGGAGAAGATTATCTATTTTGTGCTGAGGCTATAGCATTCATGGTGACCACACAGCTCATAACCTTTTTATACAAACACAGTTAATGCTCTGGCCTCAGGAGAATTCTCTCTCCATTGACAGGCATACTAAAGTGACTGAAGGACTTATGTCTGCAGTATTTTGGAACGTTTTCTCTATTTGAATTTGAGATGAAAGCATTTAATTCACCTGCTTTTCAACCAAGATCAAAGGCATAAACATTTAATTCATTAGTTCCACCAATTTAAAAATTAAAACTATTTTTCAGTTCAATGTCATGGTCAATTGTTAAAGGGATCAGAGAAAAATAAGGTTTGCAGAGAAGTGAAAAGAGGTCCCGTGTGGAAGTAGAAGGAAGGGAGGGAAGCAAGGAAGACGCATCAGAGGACACACGTGACGGTGATGAAGAGGGAAAGAGAGGCTCATGGAAAGAAATTCTAGAAACAAAGATTTAAAAGGACAGAAACTGAGGAATTTTGTTGTAAAGTATATAACTGTTCTTCACTCATCTACATGGTTAGGCCCCAAAAATCAGATTGTTCAGGAAAAAAATGGAAAAAATAAGCCTTATGCAAAAATTGAGAAAGATAACATTACCTCATCCCCCACACCAAAATGACAACTGTCCTTCCTGGCTCCTGCTGAGGTCACCTTTTATGGCCACCCCCTCCTCAGTATCTCCCAAGGAGAGCTCAGTCTTGTCACTGCCTTAACAGTGGGTAAACCTCCTTGTCCAGAGCCACCATGGTTTCAGGATAGGTGGCATGGTTTGCTTTAACCCTTTAGCAGGCAGGAAAGCCTACACACGCTCACATTCTTTCTCTCTCTCTCTCTCTCTCTCTCTCTCTCTCTCTCTCTCTCTCTCTCTCTCTCTGTGTGTGTCTGGTGTATGTGTATATGTACATGCTGTTCACAGGGTCTCTACTCTGAGCCCTCACCACAACAGCCTATACTCAATTTTCAATAGGTGTCCCTGTTCTTCTCCCCATGTCCCTATTATTGTTGGTTTTGTTGTGTGCCATTGAGTAGGAACTGACTCACAACTGACCCTCAGGTGAGTTTTCAGAAACAGTAAATTGCACAGGGAGAGACTGCCCATCCTTCTACCTCAGAGCAGTTAGTGGATTCAAACTGAGGACCTTTGGATTGGTAATATAATTCCTTACCACTAAGACACTATCAGGATAACAAGGCTCAGCTTTGATCCTTGGCCTTAAATTGAAGCTACCACTGGCCACATAGTTATTGACCTCTACCCCATTCAGGTAGCTTGCTCTGCCCTCTCTTATGCTTGCCCAGGAGGGGCATTTAGGAAGCACAAGGGACTGTACCAGTGCTGGTCAGCTGACATGGGGTACTACAGCTCCAGGTGCTCTAGTGCCTTGTTTCAAGGTTCTTCCTTATGAGCGTTTCCTGTTCTGTCCTTATCAACCCTTAGGGCTGGGCCTTGAAGCCAGACTCTTAGGGTCTCACTTTCTTCCTGAGAAATGGCCATTGCTGCATGGAGTAAGCCTTCAATGGGTACTCAGAACCTTATGGACAGTGTCTTACCTCCACTGTCCCCATTCCAGTCACACTGTTCTCCACTCCTCAGTCCAGAAGCTTCGAGAAACCATATCCACTCTCCTCCAAGACAAAGAAATACTATATAAGTTTCCTTTCGACACGCAAAGGAGACCCAGTGTCCAGCAACTCATCCGCAGCCTCAACACTGTTCACTGCTAGACACATGTCATTAATGATAAAATAATCAGAGAGTAGGTTCTTTACTCTTGATGTCATTGTGAAATATTGGATAATGATAGAATAAGGAATAAGTATATTCTGGCTCAATCTTCTAACTAAAATAATAACAATTTTATTGCTACTTTTATGACCATTTGTGCTTCTAGAAAAATTTCATCTTAAATGTACACAAAACATACTATCGTATTTTGTACACAAAATATAGCATAATAGAACTCCATCATAATAGTATGAAATCCCCATGCAGTCAGTTACCAATATATGGTCAATTCTGAGCTCATCACCCCTCTTTGTTACTACTCCTTATAGTGTTATTTTTATTCAAACTCCAGACATCTCTTAGGAGTACAGATATCTAAAATAAAATTGACTTAACAAGCTAAAGCCACAACATGATTAGCCATCTAACCTATAATAGTAATTTCTAGCATCATCAGAGTCAGTGTCCAAATTTTCAATCATCTCATAAACATCAATGTTTTTCTTTTTCCTTTTCTCATTCTTTGTGATGACATTGTTTGGTGGTCATTGTTTCTTCAATATGCCCACAATTGAGATATACAGAGAAAATCACAAATCTTTTATATACTCTTTGAATTTAAAAATCTGATTTACACAGTGTTTCAAATAAGATATTATTTGCCAAACATAATGCATGGGGATGATTGTATGAGACATAATATGAATGAAGAATAGTGTGAAACACAATGAATATGAAATTTGTAGGCAAACCAATGTAAAATAAAAATAAAAAATAATAGAAAATTGGTGTCGGGTGTCTCATAGTTGGAGAAAGGAATTACAAATATGGTAAGAAACTAGAGTCAACTCTATCATGCTGAATCAGAATGGAGAGACTAGAATAAAATTATGGTTTTGTTGTTAATGTGTCTTGTAGCAGGTCAGACAGCTTGGATTTTGAACCTTGCATCCCCTTCATGTCTTTTATATGCTTCTCTGTCTTTTCTATCTCTTAAGTTGCAGCTGCATATAGAACACTGAATACATGGAGATTTGGGTTTTGGCAAGGCTAGTTCATCAGCTGTGTTTTGTTCTCCCACCAGGAAACAATATCCCATTGTTTCTAGTTAGTGGTTGTTAGCAGTCATCTATAATCAATGGAGTCAATTGCTACTGTTGTTAAGTGCTGTTAAATTATGACTCAGAGAGACCCTATGCCCTTTGCCCTAATCTGCACCATCTTAATCATCCCCACCAAACTCAAGTTCATTGTTGCAGAGTTTCTACCAACCCACCTCACTGAGGGTCTTCTCTTGAATTTGTTCTATATTGTTCCAACCATGATGTCTTTTTCTCGGGACTAATGCCTCCTGATATTGTCCCCAAAGTAAATACTGTCAATGCCTGCATTCTAATTGTAATCTTCTTTATTTATTAGTTGAATTTTTCTATGGAAATAAACTGTTTCTTCAAGTTGTCAGTCACTCAATGGGATAATTCTAATAGCAGTGGTATGATGTTTTATTATTTCCTCTAATTTTACAATTCTTAAAATCCCCAATATAACAATATGCTTTATACATCATAAAGCACACCATGGTGAACTGATTTCATAGATTCTATAACTTATAGTAATTAGGGAGCTGTAATGGTGTAGTTCATACAGGAGTTCTGGCCTAGTGGTAATCCTGTGCTGCAATTCCAAATATTCACAGTTCAAATCCACCAGCTGCTCCATGGGAGAAAGATGAGCAATCTCTTCTCGTGCAATTAACTGCTTCTGAAAACCCACCGGAGGGTCAGCTATGGGTTGGTACTGGTATGAGAGGACCCAACAACAACAATGGAACAAGATAGGAAGTTGCACTGCTCACCCAAAGTTAACACCTCTCTGGTAGCTTGAACCCACCAGCTGCTCCGTGGGAGAAAGATGGGCAGTCTCCTCTCATGCAATTGACAGCATCTGAAAGCCTGCTCGAGGCTCACCTGTGAGTTGAGTTGAGTATCTTCATTCAAGTTCAAAAGGTTCCATATTCGCTAATGGCAATTTATGCAGGTTTACTCCTAAATAGCTTTGACATTGCTTCATTCTTTGATAATGTTCTTGCATCTGTGGAAATGGCAAGGTGTTCTCAGTTTGTCTTATGTATTTTTCTGCTTCAAATTTGGCAACAGCTTGCTAAGAAGCCTTCGTTTCTTGTCATGAAAATTGGTATTTTTAAAATCACACTCTCTGGGAGCTAGGAATGTTACCACTATTGAATAAGCATTTTTCAGTGGTCTTTTCATTAAGCAGTTACAAAGCACAAAATCTCTCTCACATCACACACACATACACACAATTCCCTCCTAAAATATACTGAGTTCATACTAATATTTGTAACTTAAATAGAAGATTAGGAAAATAAAATCATATGTGAATACTCACTTGCTAGATTTCATGCGGTGCAAAGGGCTAATGTGCCGTGCACAGTTGCTTGCTCAAAGGTTGGAAGTTCTATTTCACCCAGAGGTATCACAGAGGAGAGGCCTGAGGAGCCACTTCTGAAAATTGGCCACTGAAGATCCTGTAAAGCACGGTTCTGTTCTGATACGCGCGAGGTTACCATTAGTGAGAATCTCCTGACCCAGCAGCCGCTGCGTGGACAGCTCCGAGGATGATAGCCAGGACCAAGTCTGTTGCTGAGTCCTGGGCCATCCCCACAGCCTGACCGAGCAGCCCCTGAGTGAACAGATCCGAGGATGATGGCTAGGATCAAGGTTGTTGCTGTGTCATGGGCTGTTCCCACACTCAGGCCCAGGAGCCACCAAGCCCAAAATTGTGTAGGTGCATGTCTTATTCCATCTAAAGCTTCCCTTATTTCAGCTAGGTTCCTTGATCCATTTTTCAGGAAAGGCCCTCATTGGTCAGCCAATTACCAAAGTCATTTTCTGAAACTTTTGGCTTTTAAGCATAGCAGTGTGCACTGATTTCCCTTCTTTCTCGGCATCCCCCAATCTTGTGACATTCATGACAGAGTTGGTGGGGTCTCCCTTGGTGGCTCTTGGTAGGTGTTGGTAGGGGCTGACTTGCTTTGGGGCTCTTGGTGGGATTTGATGAAGGCTGCCTCTGTCTGGGAGTCTCAGTAGGAACTCCTGGGGGCTGACTTCCACTGGGTATCTCAGTAGGAATTGATGAGGGGCCAGCATGGTCTGATGCACCTGGGAGCCTTTGGTGGAGACTACTTCGATCTGGGGAGGCATTGATGGAGGCTTGGTCTGGCGCTATGTGGAGACTTGGATGTGGACTGGCTTGAGCTGGGCAGACCTTGAGGTCAGCTCTGCCAGGCACTGTCAACACCCTTAGGAGGTGTTGCATCTAGGGTCTGAAGGCCCCAAGAGAAAATTCTCTCATGGTGCCTTGGAAGACTGAGCCCAGATCATAGAGGTCAGCAAAGGGATCCAGGCTCTGTAACTTAGTTGGTTTTTTTTTTTTCCTCTCAAATATCTTTATTTTTTATTTCCTAATTTTTTCCTTTGTTAAAATTTTTTACTCATTTATTTACAAAACTCGAATACAAATTCGAACAAATTACTTCCATTTTCCTCACCCTCACCACCCATCAAATTCTACAACCCAATAATTAATTCCCCCCCTCCCCATCATCCACATCCGTCTGCTTCCAGCCTCTCCCTGCCCTCTTGGATCCTTATACTCATTCTACAATAATGGTTTAAGATAATATTTATTCTTGTGGGACTGAGTTAGTTCACTCAGCATAATGCTCTCCATTCCCTCCCAAATTAGGTAATAATTTACAAAATCATTGCCCTGCGTGCTGCATAGTATTCCATTGTGTGAATGTACCACAATTTCTCAATCCATTTGTTTATGGTTGGACATTTGGGCTGTTTCCATGTTCATGCGGTGATGAATAATGCTGCTATGAACATTGATGTATGCCACACAGACACATGAAGAAATATTCCAAATCACTGGCAATAAGAGAGATGCAAATCAAAACCACAATGAGTTATCATCTCACTCTAGTAACTGTGGCAAAGTTTAACAGGGCAGTAAGTAATAAATGTTGGAGAGGATGTGGTGAGAAAGTAACTCTTTATACATTGTTGGAAGGATTATAAAATAGTACGACCATTCTGGAAGGCAATGTGGCGTTTCCTCAAAAAGCTGAACATAGAAATTACATATGACCCAGCTATTCCACTACTTGGAATATACCCTGAGAATCTGTAACTTAGTTTTGCTGGTTGAGGGGCCAATTTGCACAGCTGGCTGACTTTTGGATGAGAAGAGGGGACCTCTCTGCAGAAGGCTTGGGGGCTAGTGTGGATGCTGTAGCCTTGGCTTTGGCCTCCTACCTTCCCTGCAGTTCCAGTTGACTGGAGAAGGTCACCATCCAGCTTGGTTCTGCTAATAGATCTCTCAGGTGCAGGAATCTGTGCTGGAGGATAGAGGTGGGGCACGAGGGGAGAAGGACAAGCTGTGAGTCTTGTGACCAACAGCTCAGAAGGAAGAAACGTACCAAAGAAATCGGGACTGGAACAGGTCTGAGTGGCTGGGTCAGCAACCCTTAGGAAAGAGTTAAATGGGTCAGGAGCAGCAGGTGGGCCCTTCTGGGGGGGCACTCTGTGCTCCTAAGAGTGAACTCTCTCTCCTCTGTTCAATAGGTCACCTGCGGGCCCCTAGGGGGCAGTTAAAGGGGGCACCAAGAGGGAGATGTACAGCTCAGCATTGGTGGAGGTGGCCCCTCCAGCCTTGAGGCAGGGGTGTTTTCCCACCTCCGAGTGCAGGTCCTTGCTGTTCCTAGGCGCAGACTCCAGGAGCGCTCTGATAGGCAGCTCAGGATTCACATTTCTGACAGTGGTGATTTCCTGCAGCTGATTGACCAGTCCTGTGATGGACAGCCACAACTCGAAGTCGAACTTCAGCATGGAATGAATGAGGTCATGAAAGATGCTGCACCGTGTGTCATTCAGAAGAATTGAGGCTTCTCCCTAAATGATTCAAAGTTCTGCACCATCTTCAAAAGGATGCAGTTAGAAACACAGCAGGTGCAGCCCAGGGCCCAGGTGTCCAGCTTATCTTGATGGGGAAGTTGGAGTGCAAGCCTTCTGTACATGGGAGTCGTGTTGTCTGGGATCTCTTCTTCCAACACTAGTTTTTGAGTTCTCTAACTGTAGCCAGGGTCTTGCACTGTGGCACTGCCCGTCACACACCTTGATGGTCCCCTGGTCACTAAGCAGCAAGTTTTCAATTCTAAGTTCTCTGTGAACGATAGGCAGCTTCTGATTGTGCATATGCTGCATTGCTCTGCGTGTCTAATAAAATATCATCAGAACTGCTTCTCATGAGAGAGGCCTCCTCAGCTCAATTTTCTTTATAAAAGTAGACCAACTGCCCTTTTCAGAGCTCTGTCAGCAACAGGCACTCAGCCTTTCTCACGTCCAACTCCTCTTTTCCTATGGAGGCCGCAGAACAAAACTGGACAATGCTGAGGTAGCCCAAGAGTTTTATCATGAAGCTAGTTTCTTGTTTGATGGCTCTTCACTTCTCAATGGATAACAACCTCTTTAGAGCACACTCTTTGCCACTTCCAAAATCTTGAACTTTATATACAAACGTCATACAATTCCTTAGCCAGGATTCTTTGCACTTGAAGCCACAGCTCACCTGATTCCACAATCCACCTCATGAAGTCCTCCAGGTGTGACCAGTAGCAGGGTCCTGCGAGCCTTAGCACATCAAGAAATCCAGCACAGGCCACCTTGTGGCTATTACCATGCAAGCAAGGTGGGCCCAACTGCCTGGACTCCAGCCCCAGCTTTGCTTGAGTCTGCTTCGCAACCACTAGTTCCAGTTGTTCTAAGATCCACCAGCTTCCTCCACTGCCATGTGACATAAGAGTGCAAGTGAAAAAGGACAACATTTGAGGATAAATCTTTTCTAGTGGCTTCTCACTACAAATAATTTCAGCCAAAATAACATTAATGACAAATTTTTTAGAAATTTAAAGGCAGTTGATATATAAGTGTTGTCAAAACACCAAAGTTAGCCTTTAAATGCCCACATACACAAAAATATGGAACTATGTCTTTTCTGTCAGGACATTTAAATGTTCCGTTGAACATACTGCTGAACATTTTAAAAAGAAAATGTTGATGATCTAGTATAGAGTCTAGCTGCACTACCTCAATATTTTAAACTGTTTTAATAAATGCAAATTTACAAGACTGCTACCATGTAACTTGAAATAAGATTGTTCTTTGTTTTGTTTGGAACTTTACCAGGAGTTATTCATCATTTCAGAAAATCATGTTACTGATGGCAATGTCACTCATGCTATTTCCACTCCTGATACAACACCAGCCCATCAAAGGCCATTTGCGGCTGCCACTTTCACTGCCATTACTCGTCTGAGTGCATCTGACGATTTCATTTTCTTTTCTTGTATAGTCATTGCCCCATGTTAACATGTTGAAATAAATTATTTATTATAACTAACTTTTACTGACTTCCAGTATTTCTTTAATTATACTTAAAGCAGGGTAACATATATAATGATTTTTAAATTATAGCTAAAATTATGTCTAATGAGGAGAAGGTGGGTGCTATGAGAACTGGGCATTCTGGAACTTCCTCTGAGAGTTTTGCGGACTACTCCCCCTTCTGGTATTACCTCAAGTGATGTTGCTTTTATGGTCCATAACTGAAATGACTTTTCTTATTCCTTGATTTCAAGATTAACTATAATGCTTGTTCTCAGCTGGACTTATTGCTTGTCATATAGAAAAACACATTAAGTGACAATCATCCTTTGAGTTTTATTCTTGTGGGAAGCAAAGCTCTGTTTAGAAAATGTGCACAGGAATTCTGGAGAGGTGATGGCATAAACAGACCACTGTTCTTGCCACAGGAACTACCAGAAAATGGTGCATATCTTAGAAGAACTGGGATTTGGGAGGCAGAGGAAAGCAGCAGGGAATTGAAGATGGGTAAGAATAAACAGGTCACACAGGGTAGGACAGAGACCTCTCCAAAGTACTGAAGAGCAACGATGTCAGTCTGGAGATTAAGGTGCACCTGATCCAGGCTATAATCTTTGCAATTACTTGCTATGCATCAGAGAGCTGGAAAATTACTAGAGATGATAGAAGTAGAATTGACGCCTTTGGGCTGTGGTGCTAGAGAAGAGTACTAAATATACCATGGACAGTTAAGAGAATAAACACTTTCGTCCTGCAGAGGGTAAGACCAGGCTGCTCCTTGGAGACAAGGATTCTGAAGCTTCGTCTGGCATACTCTGAACATGTTGCAAGAAGGGACCAGTCCTTGGAGAGGGATGCCATGGTTGGGAGGGTGGAGGGACAGCAAAGGAGAGGAAGACCCTCTATGAGATGGATTGATTCAGTGACTGGGTAAGGGGGGTAAGTGTGTCAGAGTTAATGATATTGGCACACAATAGAACAGGGTTTAAGGCTGCTGTACGTAGGGTGACTATGAGTTGCAGGCAAATCGATGTCACATAACAACACCAGCAACACCAACACACCATAGGACATTTGTTTGTCTCATCACCTCCATCCCACCTCATAGCCATGTGGTCCACTGGCTGCTTGAACTGAGGCAGTGGTCCCAGAAAGGTGTCTGCTTCCTACTCACCATAGTCCCTACCTGTACAGAGACAGGACACCAATCACATGCTCTGAAATTAATGTGATAGTCCTCACCAGGGTTTAATTTGGAGTGTGCCAACATACCACCACCACCACAACATAGACACTCACAGTTTCAAGCATACCGAACAATGTTACAGAAGGCCCAACATTGGATTTTGTTCACATATCAACTCTCTATACCTCCCCATGCATCCCATACCTCAAGCCTCTGAAATCAATAGCACAGACTACCTTGAGAGTCCATTCAGACTAGGAAGCAGGGCTGACCACCCACTTCAGAAACAGCAAAACCTTGAATAAGCCATCAATAGCAATAGAACATTGTCTTATATGTTGTGTTGTTGTTAAGTGCTGTCAAGTCACAGGCGAATCATAGTGACCCTGTGAACGAAGTCCTGGACATTTCCTGTATAACTTTTGTCCCTTCTCCTGGTTCATAGGGTTTCCCGAGGCAAGCTATTGTGGAAGTGGATGCCACTCCTGCTTCCAAGCTTGTTTCAACCAGGGAGCTTCACCAAACACTGTCCACCGTGGGTAACAGTATTTGGCTTCACAGCAACCACAAGTTGCCTCTGTACAGCAAGTGGACATACCAGGGTTATATGACCTAGAAGAATGTTTCACCAAAATCAATTAAAGGGCCTGGAGCAGGCTCGAGGGATCGACCCCACCCTTAATTACCCTTACTCTTAGGGGTGGCAGGAAATGAAGCTTGGAAGGCACTCAGAATGAGACTGGGGAAGGGCGGCCTCCTCAAAGCAGAGTCTATCTTAATTACAGATGGAGTAAAGCCTTCAGTGAATGAGGGCCTTTCATCTGTTGATGTGGCAAAACTCAAAATGAGAAGAAACAGCTGCACACAACATGGCATGCAAGAAGAATCAATGTAGGAAAATTGGAAGGTGTCATAAAACTTTGTTGTAGATGGTGCCATCAAGTCAGCTACAACTCACAGAAAGCCCATGAACAACTTAGCTGAACCTTACCCGTTCTGTGCCATCTTCACCAATTCTGACACGCTCAAACTCGTTGATACAGTCACTATATCAGTCCATCTTGCTGGGGAGCTTCTTTTTCTCTGATCCTCTATCTTTACTTGCATGACATCTTTTTCCAAGGATTAGCTCCTCCTGAAAAAATGCTCAATGTGGGTGAGATGAAGTTTCACCATTCTTGCTTCTAAGGAGCTCTCTGGTTACATCTCTTCCAAAACAGACTTGAATGTTTTGTTTTGTTTTGTGTGGTTTGTTTTTTTTTTTTTTGATGGTTGTTTGGTTTTGCTTTGTTGAGTGTTTTTGTTTGTTTTTCAGTCTATTTACTACCTTTCTCTAACACCACAGCTCAAAAGTATCACTTCTTCAGTTGTCATTGTTCAATTTTCAGATGTATAAAAAGTAATTGAAAATACCATGGTTTCCAACCAAGGGCATCATA
>NW_006399995.1:2777495-2780275 GCF_000299155.1 Elephantulus edwardii
TTTTTCAGCACATGGATTTAACAAGTATGGAGAAAAGATACAACCTTAATGCATACTTTTCATGATTTTAAATAATACTGTGTTCTCTTGATCTGTTTGTACAATAGCTTCTTGGGCTAGTTCTCAGTTTTATATGAGCACAATTAAGTGATCTAGGATTTTCATTCTTTCCAATAATATCCATAAATTGATGAGATTTACATAACAGCCTTTTCATAGTCAATGAAATACATATAAATACCAATCAACATCTTTGGTCAAGAAATCAAAATATGTGTTATTATTGAGAACATTTGTTGATAAGGACCTCTCCACATTGCTAAAGAGCAATGATGTTAATGTTCAAAGAGCTAGAGTCAGAAAATTAAAGAGGCCAAACTAGTTCAGCATCTCTTAAGCTCAAGGAATTGAAGAATAAATTCAAATCTCGAGTTGCAATACTTAAGGATGCTTGGACAGACTATTAAATGATCCAGGAAGTATTAAAAGAATATGCAAAGAGTATACAGAGTCATTGTACTCTTGGTGGGCACGGAAAAATTTCATGATACAGCATATGAGCAAGAGCCTGTGGTGATAAAGGAAGAAGTTCAAACTGCTCTAAAAGAATTGGCAAAAAACAAGGCCTTAGGACTTGATGGTAAACCATTTGCTATATTTCAACAAACAGACACTGCCCTAGAGGTGCTTACCAAGTTGTGCCAAGAAATCTGGAGGACAACCACCTGGCCAAATATTTGTTCCCATTCCAAAGAAAGGTAATCCAGCAGAGTGTGATGAGAATTATAGAACAGTATCATTAATATCACATGCAAGCAAGATTCTGCTGAAGATTATCCAAAAATGATTGGAACAGCACATCAACAGAGAACTGCCAGAAGTGCAGGCTTGTTTAGAAGAGGTCATGGTACTAGGGATATTATAGCTAAGAAGGGAGTACCAGAGGAATGTCTATCTGTTTATCATTGATTATGCAAAGGCGTTTGACTGTGTGGATCATAACAAACTGTGGCTGACTCTGAGAAGAATGGGAATCCAGGACATTTGACCATGCTTATGTGAAAGCTATACTTGGACCAGGAGGCACTTGTCAGAACAGAGCAAGAGAATACTGCATGGTTCAAAATTGAGAAGGTTGTACACCAGAAATGTATCCTATCTACAAATCTTTTCAATCTATATGCAGAATAGATTATCTGGGAGGCTGGGCTAGATGAAGAGAAATGTGGCATCAGGATTGGAGGAAGACTTATCAACAATCTGTTTTATGCAGACAATACAACCCTACTTTGTGAACTGAGGAGGACCTACAGCACTTGCTGCAGAAGGTTGAAGACTGCAGTCTTCAATATGGATTCAAGCTCAACATCAAGAAAACAAAGATTCTTAGCAGAGCCAGTTGGCAGCATCATGATAGATGGTAAAGAGATTGAGATTGCTAACCACTTCAGTTTGCTTAGATCCACAAACAACACTCTTGGCAACAGCACCCAGGAAATTAAAAAGTATATTGAGTTGGGAAAGTCTGCTTTTAGAGACCTTCCCAGAGAACTTGAAGAGCAATGATTTTAGTCTGGAGACTAAGGTGCACCTGATCCAGGTCATAGTCTTTTTAATCAATTGCTGTGCATCAGGGAGCTGGACAATGACTAGGGATGATAGAAGGAGAATTGAGACCTTTGAGCTATGGTCTTGGAGAAGAGTATTGAACATCCAGGGACTGCTAAAAGAATGAACAAGTTTGTCATGGAGATGGTGAAACAAGGCTGCTTCTTGGAGGGAAAGATTCTGAAGCTTCATCTGACATTTTTTTGACACATTGCAAGGAGGGACCAGTCCTTGGAGAAGGACGTTATGTTTGGGAGGGTGGAGGGACAATGCAGAAGAGGAAGATCCTTGAAGAGATGGATTGATTCAGTGACTTGGGCAATGGGTGTTGGTGTGTCAGAGACAGTGAGATTGACACAGGATAGAGCAAGTTTTAGGGCTGTTGTACATAGGGTCAGAAGCAACTTGATGGCACATAACAGCATGTACTCTTGATCCAAGCCATGGTCTTCATAATCATAATAATAAAAACTCAATGCACCTCCAACAATCGAGCAACCTAGTACTGGTATAAAAATAGACACATAGATTGATGTTATTAAACTGGGAATTCCAAATCAAATTCACACATTGACTGTCAATGATGTTTTGAAAAATACTCCAAGTCCATCTAATGAGGAAATATGAATATCTTCATTAAACAGTCCTAAGAAAAATGGACTTTCACATTCAGAAAAATGAGACAGGATCTATATCTCATACTATATACAAAAACTAATCCAAAATAAATTAAAGACCTAAATGTAAAAATTAAACTTATAAATTAGGATGAAAAACAGGGACAAGGCTCTCAGATCTAACTTTTAATAATGGGTTACTTCATGTAATCAGCATAATCAGCAGAGAGATGTAAATAAATAGGGCTTTATAAAGATTTTTTCAACTTTTGTTCATCAAAAGAGCTTGCCAACAAAATTGCAAAGACAAGCTACTCCCTAGAAGAATACCTTCAGAAACCATGTACCTGACAAAATTTTGATAATTTAACATCAGAAAGGCAAGTAATCATAATATGGTTAAGGAATTTGGACGTTTTAACCAAAGATATTTAAATAGCCACCAAGCCCATGAATAGATGCTCATTAAACAATCTGAGAGATGCAAATCAGAACTACAATGAAATACCATTTCACTTTTGATAAGATGGCTAAGTGTCCTTTTAAAAATAATAA
>NW_006399995.1:2780375-2788348 GCF_000299155.1 Elephantulus edwardii
AATATGGGGGAAATTCCCAGAAAATAATGAATATTGGCAAGATGTACAATCAGAACTCTTTTCCACTATTGAAAGAATATTAAAGGATCCAGTTGTAGAAAACAGTATGGTGAGTCCGCAAGGTCCTCAAAAAAAATCCTAAGAATAGAACTTTTCCATTTATTTTTTTATTTATTATTCCATTTTTCCATTTATTCCATTTCTAGGTATATACTAAAGTCTAGGTATAGATTTGAAAGTGCAGACTCAAAAAAACGTTTGCACACTTGTGTTCATTGTATCATTATTTACAGATGCAATGGTTTAAATACTCATAAACAATGAATGAGATATATATAATGGGATACTAATCTGCCAGTGGAAAGATGAAGTCTAGGTAGATGTCATAATGTGTAAGGACCTGAAAGACGCCTCAGTACTTAGTCACATAATATGGGTTATTTCTCCTTCTGGGAAAATGACAACGTTATTTTTATGTTCAGATTTGTAAAATTTTCTTTTACTCACCAAAAATTATTTTGTAATTTCTTGGTGTAATATGATATAATCTTATGTAATTTTGTTAAAGTCACTACTGTTAGAAAAACTATTTAAATTCCTAAAATTAATGTGGTTTATATTTACTGCTTTTTTAAGTTTATATTTATATCCTGTTCCTTGTCTCAATCATCCTAAAAAATTTTTACTTTTGAAAAATAATTAAAATTTATTAATTGAAAAATGGCACTAAAAAGCTTTTTCTCAATCTACTTTCTGTGAAAAGGTGAGGAAAAATGAAATAGAAAATGATAAAGAGAAACTCTAAAAGGAGAGAAGTTAAAGAATTGGATTGTATATTAGTATATTTATACAAGCTATATCACATCATATGTCACCCAAAAGCCACTCTTCTCTTATGGTTTGAATTCACCAGCACCTCCTCCTGAGAAAGATAAGGATTACCTTTCTTGTGGTCTCTGAAACCTGGTGGAGGGGTAGCTATGCGTTCCAACTTGACAGCAATGAGAAAGTGGGGAACATCACATCACATTAATGGAATAATATAAATCACCTTTCAATGGCATCCACTTTCTAAACAACATGTCTCTGGAAACTCTATGAAATTTGAAAAACGATAGTTATAGAAAGACTTCAGGTCTTTGTTCATAGGATTGCTATGAGTCATGCTCAACTTGATGGCAATCAACAACAACAATGAAACTGTTGTTCTTTAAAGGAGCATTTGTCATATATGGTACTGTGTTAAATTTTACCCACAGTTGACCAAATCACCTTAGCTCTGAAGTAGCTACCTTTCTGCAAAGTTTGAATATATAGTGATTAGCCAATAATCTGTTACTTGCTTTGTGATTGTATATTGGTAGTATCATCCCAATACTTAGCTATCCCGATGTGAACTCTTTCTGCTTGCTTCCAGACAGATGTGCTTTGAATCAGTCATCCTCCCTGGGTGTACAGACATAAATATATTCAATCAGTTCAATGAGACTTTGGGAACATTGATTTGAATTTTTAAAAGATAAAAAGAAGCAGCATAATGAAAACAGAATGATGATCTATTCCAGTCACAATTGTCTGTGAAGAAAAAATGCGATGTTGTTGGGAAATAGAGACACCAATGATGGATCAGTTTGTATTTACTCTGTGATTTCAGTTGGTAGATCCCAAAAGAAGGCCTATTTCAATAGAATTTTATTCTTGGTAGCTGCATAGTCTAATCATTTTCTAATCTTCTCATAGTTTCTTTATTTTATTTTATTTTTTTAATTTGGTGTACTGTTGAATCACATTCGCCTGGGACAGGAGGAGATTGCCCCTCCTTCTCCAGCAGAGCATCTGGTAGATTCCAACCATGCACCTTCAGAATTGCATGGCAGCTTCTTGCCTCTAGGCACCAGAGCTTCCTTTGTCATAGTTTCTGATAGCTGGAATTAAGGCATCACCAAACTCCTTGAAAAGCCTGTCTAACTTACTTAAGTAGGAAAAGTCTGCTGCACATGAGTATTTTTCAGTTTAGCAATCCTTCTAGAAAGAAAAACTCTGGTGGCCTAATAATGAGTGTCTCTGCCAAGGCAAAGGCATAAGGTTCAAATACACCTTCAAATACCAAAGAAAGATGGACAATCCTATCCTGTGAGATTTACAGACTCCGAAAACCTACTCAAGGGTCACCTCGGAGTCAATTCTGATTTGATGCCAATAACAACAACAAAATTATAATGTATAGGATACAGTGTACTCTAAGGTGGGTTTTCTAGGCAATAAGCTTGCTGAGAGAAAGAACCTATTTATTTCTGTATCTCCACAATATGTAGGTGTTTGATAAAAGTTTATAAAATAAAATTGAAAATAGAGTTAGTGAGTAATTTTAAGGGTTTTGTGGAACTCTGAGCCTAGTGATAAGGAACTGTGCTGAAATCCCAAAAGCATGAAGTTCAAATCCACCCGATGCTCCTCAGGAAAAGTATGTACTATCGCCTTCCATGAAATTTACTGCCTCTGAAAACCCACAGGAGGGTCAGCTGTGGATTAGTTCTGACTTGCCAGCATATAACAACAATGTACTATGGAAAAAATAGACATCAGAAAGTGTCTACAGAAAGTATTGATGTAGTTAATGATGTTATGTTGAGTTAATTATTCATTTTAGAATTATTTCGTTAATACCAACATTTACTTGGCTTAATTCATTTCATCTGGGAGCTCTTGGTTATAGAGACAAAATGTATGCTAGCTATTATGTATTTAGATGTCAAACATCAGAGTCATACTCATTACACATTTAGATTATCACACGTAAACTCTGTACAAGTATTTCATATATTCCCAAAATAGCTGATTTAGAGATTTTCCTAATGACTAAAAGAGATTCTAGAAAATACCAAGTTATTTTTAATTCATTTCTAAGCATCTGAAGTTTGAGCAATAAATAGGGAAGACCAAAGAAGAATTTGTGCCTTTGAACTATGTTGTTAGGGAAGAGTACTGAATACACCATGGATTGCCAAAAGAACAAAAAAATCTCTTACAGGAAATGCAACCAGAGAGCTACTGACAGGCAAAGATGGTGAAAGTTTGTGTAACTTTGGGCATATTTTAAGGAAGAGCCAGTTCTCACAATAGACTTGAATATGACAGAGAACATGAAGATGATGCAGGACAGAACATGGTTCAGATTCTTTGTTCTTAGGGTCACTATGAGCCATATTTAACTCAATCACACCTAACAGGAACAACAAGAACAAAGAACTGCTAACACTTTGTCACTAAGTCTTCTTACGGTCTCCACTCAAACTCACTGATGTCAGTAGACTTCCTAAGGCTATAAAGTCTTTTCTGGAGAAGACTGTTTATCTTGCTCTCTCAGAGCAGCTAGTGAATTCAGACCACTTTGGTTAGCAGCTCAGTATTGTAATGTACTTTGCCACCTATGTGCTTCTTGTGGTATCCATCCAGGACATTCAGAAATGTAATATCAAATAAATCAACATCATACTTCATTCAAGTCACATAAACTTCCTAAGTATTTTAGATTTTTCAAGTCACTTTTGCCTTTAATACTGGAATGTAGATGTCTTGATTTTCCATCTAACATAGGAGAAAACAAGTCTGTCCCATCATTTGCCCCAGTAACTACAACTTTTTCTGCTTTGGTTCAAAGAGTTTGAATTCCTATTAGTCACCTCTTGATCTGATTTCTCGTTTCCCTTCAGTTCATCTCACTCACATCACATTTCCTATGAATTTTTTCTCTTGCTTTCCTAAAAAGTGGACAAAATTTTCTTTGATTTCTATGACTACAAACATGACAAATCAGATATGCTTAACAGGACTCTACAGAAAGTTGGACGAACTGGGCAAATTATAAGGCAGTTCTTAATTTATCAACTAACGTTTAACAATCCAGAAGGCAATCTTTCCTCTGCCTTGCACCAGGGTGCTCCTGGGCAGGCGGGAAGCCTGGAAGCTGCGCACCGGCGGAAGTCACCTCAGATAATAGCGAAGAGGCATATTGCAGGTACATGGAAAAGCCGGAGGGAGGAGGAGGAGGATAGCAAGTCACCTGAGGCAAAAAGGGGAAAACTCAATATTATTTATCCTTATTAAAGGACTATTAAAAAGATCTTTATTTAAAAGTTTGACATGTTGTTCCTCACAGACCCCTTTGCATTAGTCATGATTCTCAAAATACTACATTCAATTATTATCTATCTAGGTTATTCCGTTACTTATGTCTTTTTAAATGTTGCACCTGAGATGGGTGTCCCATTCATCCTACCCTGCTTGTCATCTGTTGTTTAAGTCTTTAATTGTTTTCTTAGAGAAGAATCCTCAAACTTTACAGAAAACCAAACCAAAGCTTCAGCTGTTGACTCAATTCTGATCCACGAAGACCATTCATTAGTTTTCTGAGATTGTAAATCTTCATGGGAGAAGACTGCCCATATTTCATCCAAAATGTGTCTGATACAACTTGTTATTTGGTTATCATCCCAACATTAAAGTCACTATACCATCAGGGATGTTCTCAAACTTCATAGTGCATTAACATACGTAGAAGACTCCGCTAGAAATGTCAAGGGTGGTTCAGTGCATCTTGATAGTCTGAATTTTTAATTATTACCTGTCCTTTCCCCCTATAATGGTTATTTAGTGCTTCTGTAACAGAAATACCACAAATGGATGACTATAAAACAAATTTATTTTCTCACGGTTTAAGAGGCTGGAAGTCTCTTATTTCAGAATATCATTTCTAAGGGAACACATTTTCTCCCAAATAGTTCCAGTGGAGTATTCTTTTCTCTTCACCTTCTATTCCCTGTGTTCTTGAAGATATTAATATTTCTTGGCACACATCTAATTCCAGTTCTGTTGAGTTTGATATATCATTGTACTGGTGATACAGAACTCACAGACCATTCTCAAGTTTTGGAAATTATACTTTGGAAGTAGCCAGTTATATAATTCAAGATCAGGTATGACTCAGGGTACAATTCTTTGATCAGGACAGCCTCTTCTTAATCATGTATGTAGCCAGACCTCTCTCTGACCTTCAACTTCCTACTCCTCAGCCCACCGTCTACCCTGTCAGTGCAAGTGTTACAAAGCTCTTTAGTTCTGCTGACAAATATTTGAACCTGTAAGAGACACCCTACTCTCCCAGGAAGCCTCCTACCCCTAAATGCTTAATGTTCTTGCTCCATGTGTTGGCACATCATCTGTTACTGTCTGATTCCGTAAACCAGGAAGCCTGATGTACTGTCTTGGGCAGGCTTCCCGGTTCTGTTGTTGCCACTTCTTATTATCTTCGACTATCTCAGGTACCAAATGTTCTCTTCCCCTAGGTCTAACAGATTCTTAGCATAAAGACACTGGGTCCAAAGGATGTATTCTATTCTTGTCTCTCCTTAGTGATACAGAGACTCTTCTCTTTCCAATTCTGGAATGACTCTTTTAATCCCACTAGGATGACAAAGCTAATGAATTCACTGGTGGTCCCATCCTCATAAGTGGGAGAAGGATGGGTAATCTCCTCCTGTGCAATTAACTGCCTCTGAAAACTTACTGGAGGGTCAGCTATGGGTTGGTTTCAATTCTACAGTACATAACAATAACAACAACATCCCCATAAAGTGCAACATATTATTTTTATATTATGACAAAGTTGTCCAATCTCCTTTGTGAACCACAGCAAAGTTATGGAAAATAATGCAAAATTTATTTGCATAGTTGAACCCAATTATATTTTAAAGTTAAAAGACTGTAGTGAGTAACGTGTTTAAAAAGTGATATATAACTGCAGGTCACACTCTGGCTTTTCTAAGGATGTTTCTTTCATACTTGGAGATAAAAATACACCCTCCTAATTTTAACATACTAAAATAGTCATTGATAATTACTGTCAACATGGGGGGAAAGGGTGGGCAATCTCCTCCCATGCAATTAACTGCCTCTGAAATTACACAACAATAACAATATAGGGCAAAGAGCCCTCAACGTGAGGATACACAACCACAAACTATTCAGGTTTGCAAGAATCTAATTCATCTTGTCATCTTCTTTAAAAATCATCTTGGATGCAAATAAAAACCAAAAATGAGATACCATCTCATTCCAGTAGCAGTGGCAAAGTTGAACAGGCTAGCAAGCAACAAATGTTAGAGAGGATGTTGAAAGATAGGAACTCTCATACATTATTGGTTGGATTGTAAAATGATACAAGCAGTCTGAAATTCCCTATGCCCCAGATATTCCACTGCTTGTAATATACACAGAGAAAATTAAGACTAAGATACAAATGGAGATTTGTACACCAGTGTTTATAGCAGCTTTATTCACCATTGCAAGAACATGCAACATCCCAAATGTCCAATCACAACCGAATTGATTGAGAAACTGTGGTACATTAATACATGGAATACTATGCAGCATGCAGAAGCAACAATTTCAAAATTCACGACATAACTTGGGAGATACTGGAGAGCATTATGCTAAGTGAACTAACTCAGTCCAATAAGGACAAATAGTGAGTGAGACTGTTATTGTAGAAATAGATAACTAGTAAAACTTGTATAAGGATCCAAGGAGGGGTGAAGATGGGCAGGGGAGAAATATGGTTCTAAAATTTGATGGATAGAGGGAAGAGTGGGTAAAGGAAATGGAAAAGATCTGGGGGAGATCTGGAAAGGCAGGTCAATGATGGGCATCGTTTAATGTTTATTAATTTTATGAAATACAAGGAATTGAAATGATGGTATGAAACACGATGAGAAGGAAGGAGAGTGTGAAACACAAGGAATATTATCTTTGTAAGTAAACAATGTAAAATAAAGCTTTTAAAAAAATTACCTAAGCTTTACCATACTGGTGTCTGCTAACAATTAATTGAGAGAAGATTATTTCCTTGCTGTGAGTCTCATGAAATATCAGCATAAAAAAAAATCTTTCAGGGATTCAGTCTCAACTCTTGTACTCCAAGGGAGCTCTGGTGGCCTACTGGCAAGAAGCTGCCCTGCAATCCCTACTCCTGTACTCTAGTCCAGCAGTATCTTCCTCTTTGTCCATTCTTCCTGCTTGTTTTCTACAATTGTATTTTTAACACCACAATAATTAACTGTTGTGATTAACACAAAAATTAATTGTTAGCAATTTAATACAACTCAGTCATATAATTCTGGCAACATCTTCCTTCACTCTCTTTTCTGTAGAAGCAAAAGGCAAAGAATAATCTATTCAGTAGATATCCTTCCTCGCCCCTCTCACTTTATGTATAAGCACATCCACAAAAGTGAACCATTTCTTACAGATTGTTGTTGTTATGGGCTGTCAAGTCGCCTGCTATGTACAACGGCTCTGAACCCTGCTTTATCCTGAGCTAAGCTTAACCTCTCTGACACATCTACCACCATTCTCCCAGTCACTGAGTCAGTCCATCTCATTGAGGGTCTTCTGTTCTTGTGCTGTCCCTTTACTCTCCCAAGAATGATGTCACTCTCCAAGGACTAGTCCCTCCTTGCATCATGTCCAAAGTATGCCAGATGTAGCTTCAGAAACTGCCACCAAGGAGCAGCCTGCTTTCACCCTCTCTGGGACGAACCTGCTTGTTCTCCTGGCAGTCTGTGGTACATTCAATACTCCAGCACCACAGCTCACAGGCATCAATTCTCCTTCTATCCTCTCTAGTCATTGTCCAGCTTTCTGATGCAAAGCAAGTAATTTCAAAGACGATGGTCTATATCAGGCACACCTCAGTCTCCAGACTGACATCGTTGCAACAAAAGGCTTGAATTGGTTTTTAAGTTTTTCGAACTTGAGAAATGCCTAGTAAATGCTTCCCTTTTAATTCTCCAACTCCAGCTCTTTGCCCATTTTATTATAATATTTTGCTTTTATTTTATTTTCTCAAATTACCTTTTGAAACTTCTGTTCAGCTTTTCCACATTGGTTTCTCTTCCCTTATTTTGGCTTCCTGA
>NW_006399995.1:2796044-2798257 GCF_000299155.1 Elephantulus edwardii
TTTGAATCTGTTCTTCAGTTCCTTGAGCTTAAGAAATGCTGAGCGAGTCCGGCCCTTTTGATTTTCTGACTCTAGCTCCTTGCAAATTTCCTTGTAGTATTTTGCTTTGTCATTCCGAGCAGCCTTTTGGAATCTTCTGTTCAGCTCTTTAGTATCTTGAAATTTGACCTGCTCTGTGCCATCCTCACAATCTCAGACAGACAGTGTGTCAATCAATCTTGCCGAGGGTCTCCCTCACTTTCTCTGACTCCACCTTTCCCAGCAATATGTCTTTAACCAAGGATTGGCCTACCATGACAACATGCCCAAAATACATGAGATGAAGTTTTACTATTTGTGCCTTGTCTCTATAAAACACTTTGGTTGCACTTCGTCAAGACAGTTTGTTCTTTTGGTAGTTCACAGATAGTCAATACTCTTCTCTTCTATCATCCTTATTCCCTGTCCAACTTTGCAATATTATACATTGCAAATAAATACATACTCAAATAAAAATACCATCACTTGGATCAGGCACACCTTGGTCTTGAAACTGGTATAATTTCTCTTTTTCATTTAGAGATGTCTTTGACAGCAAGTTTCCCCCTTGAATTAAGATTATTTTTATTTCTTGAATACTGTTACCAAGTTTGTTAATTATGGATCCAAATAAAAGGAAACTGCTGACAGCTTCGACCTTTTCTTTATTCTTTATGATGTTGCCTATTGGTCAGCGCAAAATAGGAAGACCTTGGATGAGATAGATTGACATAGTGACTGTGGTAATGGGGGCAGGTGGGTTGAATACTGTGACCCAGGATAGGGCAGGCTTCAGAGCTCTTGTTCATAGGGTCTCAATGTGTCCTAAATGACTACACAGTTCATATTAACTACAACACTGGTGTAGTGGACTAGAGGTAATAATCAGATTCAAATGCAATTTTTCTGAGGGCAATGTCACATGGCTAGTTATTGGTCAGACAAGACTCAGATGGCGTCTGAGCATATGTTAAGAATTGAAACAGAATGACCTACTCTATAGACACAGCACAGCTAACCCATAGGTGGCTCAAATTCACCAGTGGCTTCATAGAAGAAAGATGGGCAATATCTTCTGGTGCATTTATAGCCTCCCAAAACCAGTAGAAGATCAGCTATGAGTTAGTCCTGACTTAATTGCGTAGAGCTTGAGTTCTGACAAGCATCACCTTCCACAAGTCCAAGCGCTTCAGATTTTCAGTTGTAACACAGAAGAAATTACTCTAAGTTTTAGAAGTATCTTCTTGTGTTACACTGCCACAGGGTTAGGGAAGTTTTCTTTATCATGTCATTTTAAATACTGTTGACTTCATTATACATCTGTGATTCTTTTCCTATTGATACATTTAGTGAAACAAAATCTGCCAAAGATTATGTTCCCTCAAAGCATATAAACATAAACTCAGAGATTACAATTGAGATAACATTGTTCCATATTAGCCACAAAATTAAGCCTTTTTCTTTCCCCAAATTTCTAGGAAATGCTACATTTGCAAAGGTTAATTGGTATCATATACGTAGGCGCCTTTCCCTGCAAGTCTATATAAGTTGGACTGTGATGAAGCAGCAACAGTCAAGTCATATTGACAGAAGACTGTGGGTTGAAGGTATAATCAGTGAGCATTGTCAGTTCCACCTCCACCTTCACTTGTCAGAAAGAATGGACAAGTTATACGCAGCAATGAATTCCGGTCCCTTGAGCTTAGCACATCTTATGAACCCAGATTCACGGGGGTGGGGAGCAAAATCATTGTCATCAAATTGATTCCAACTAGTTGTTGTCCTGCAAGACAGAATGGAACATCCTTTCTCGTTGATAGATGTTTATGGGAGCAGGTTGCCAAATCTTTCTAATGTGGAAGGGCTTGCAGTTTGAACTGTCAATCCCTGGGTAGTGACTGAATGTTTAATCATGCAGGCACCAGAGATCCAATTTAGATTCATGAATCTTAAAAAGATAGATTCGTTGGATATCCCTCCCCCAATCTCCTAGAAGACACTATGAAAATTCTATAGTATTCTCTTCTCTTCAGAGGAATATTAAAGGGGAAAAATATGAGGTCAGGACCTTGTCTTCAATCCCAAACCATCCACAAAATCAAGACCAAACCATTGCTATAAGGAACAGTGCAGAGGATTAAAGATGAGAACACCAATTTCCTTCTTTCCTGTCTCTAAAATCCAAGTGGCGAGGT
>NW_006399995.1:2798374-2814114 GCF_000299155.1 Elephantulus edwardii
ATGAAAAATAAACAACCTAAATTTAAAAAAAAAAATCCAAGTGGCTGCATACACAAAACTACAGAATTAATATGTACTATGACAGAGGTGGAAGAAAAGTCAAATATGTGGTAGCTTATAGGAGATACTGAAGAAGACTTTCAAGAGGAGATAATGGAGTGGGGCCTGGAAAACTGGAAGATGAAAAGTCAAGAAAGTGGGGACTGTGAGGCCATGGCAGGACTGCCGAATATGGCTGTCCAACAGAATGTTCTGTGATGATCAAACTGCTCTATACCTACGCTGTTCAATACATGTGGCTATTGAAGAACTGGATTGTTAATTTTGTCACATATTAATTAAAATTTGAATCACTCATCAGATAGGGACGATTTTAATAAAAGAAACAACAGAAATTGAAAATATGGCTCATGTTATTCAGTATCAAGGTATTTAAGGAATTGTTTGCCATTAAGTTGATTCTGACTCCTGGCCTAGTGGCAAGAAGCTATGCTGCAATCTCAAAGACACACAGTTCAAATCCACCAGCTGCTGTGTGGGAGAAGGATGGTCAATCTCCTTTCATGCGATTAACTGCCTCTGAAAAGCTGCTGAAGGGCCAGCTATGGGTTGATTATGATTCAATGGTATTCAACAACAACATGATATAGTAGAATTACTATATTGTATTCCCTAACTTGTAAATATTACTAGAGCAGATCAATTGGTCTTTTCTCCCCCACAGTGCCTGGTAGGTTTGAAATATTAACCTTCTGGTTAGCAGTTGAGTGCTTAAGCACAGTAGTGCAATTTCTCTTATTTAATGGGTGGGGTACTGAATCTTGACAGAAATAGTGGGGAGTAGGAATTGTTGCGATTGGAAATGCTTGTGCAGTTAGAAAATAAATGATCTTAATGCTTGATTCCACCCTTCAGTTAATAGAGAGCATAACTACTTTTCTAAACAAAAGAATGACATGGTAAATGCTCTTTATAGATCCACTGCCTTTTGTTTTTGATGCTCATAAATATTTAGTATTTTAGGACATAATGAGGAGCCCTGGTGAGGCATCGCCCAGTGTATCTGGCTGCCAACTGACAGACTGGCAATTCAAATCTACAAACCCCTCCCAGAATCCCTTAAAGATTTACAGCCTCAAAAATCCAAAGGAGGGGGGATGTAAGTTCAAGCCAAGTTGTTTGTTTATTTGGAGAGTAAAGAGACCTCAAATATGAAAAGCACTTCTGAAAAACAAGAATAAAGTGGGAGACATAGCACTCCCAGTCCTCAAAACCTACTATACAGCTGTAATAACCAAAACAGTACAGTACTGGTACAATGCCAGACACTTATACCACTGGAACAGAATTGAGAACCCAGAAATTAACCATCTATCTAAGATCAACTAATATCCAACAAGGAAATAAAATCTATCAAATGGGGAAATAACACTTTCTTCAACAAATGATGCTGGCAAAACTGGACTACTACCTAAGCTGAAGCAGGATCCATATCTCTCACCATACACAAAAATCAACTCAAGGTAGATCAGAGACCTACGGGTAAAGCCCTAAACAATAAAGATCATAAGAGAGTAAATGGAACTAAGCTTAGAAGACCTAGGTCATGGTAAAAAAGGCTGACAAATACAGCCAGAAATATAGAAAGAACAAGGAGAGGATAAAATTGATGAGTGGGACCTTCTAAAGATTAAATCCCTGTGTGCATCAAAAAAATTTTCTCCTTTCCATTTTATAATCTGACATGGTCATTTCTGAACAGTAAAGATAATTGAAGCCAAGAAAACATCCATAATCTTGCAATCCTACCCTTGATGCACTGTTTATTTTATGTTACTGCTTTTAAATATTTCTAAAATAATATGTATATTTAGCATCAGGATTGGAGTAAGACTCATCAACCTGTGTTAGGCAGATGGCACAATCTTGCTTACTGAAACTGAGGAGGACCTCAGGCATTTGCCACAGAATGTCAAATTGACAGTGAGCGTCAATTCAATACATATTGAAGCTCAATGTAAAAAACAAAACAAAACAAACAAAAAAAAACCACAAAGATTCTAACCACTCGTCCAATAGGCAATATGATAGACAGTGAAGAAACTGAGATTGTTAATAGCTTGAGCTTGCTTGGCTCCACAATCAACCAACAGCCAGATAATCAAAAGATGAGTTACACTGGGGAAATCTGCTGTCAGTTACCTCTCCAGAGTACTGAAGAGTAACGATGTCAGTCTAGTGACGAAGGTGAGCCTGATACAGTCCATGGTCTTTGCAATTACTTGCTATGCATAAGAGAGCTGGACAATGACTAGGGATGTTAGAAGAAAAATTGATGCCTTCGAGTTTTGATGCTGGAGAAGAGTATTGAATATTCCATTGACTGGTAGGAGAACAAACAGATTTGTCTAGGGGAGAGTGAAACCAGGCTGCTTCTTGGAGGCAAGGATTTTGAAGTTTCATCTGACACACTTTGAACATGTTGTAAGGAGGGACCAGTCCTTGGAGGGGGATCTCATGCTTGGGAGGGTGGAGGGACAGCACAAGAGAGGAAGACCCTCAATGAGATGGATTGACTTAGTGACTGGGATAATGGAGATGGGTGTGTCAGAGACAATGAGGTTGGCTCAGGATAGAGCAGAATTCAGAACTGTTGTGCATAGGGATGCTATGAGTTGCATGTGACTTGACAGTACATAACAACAGTAACTCCAGCACGAAATGATTCACATTCAAACACAGTGTGAATGAAGGAATGTGTGAAACACGATGTACACAAACTTTATAAGCTAATCAATATAAAATCATTTAAAAAAAAAAAGAGTACTGAATATCCCATGGACTACTAAAAGAGAAAAAACAAACAAACAAACAAACAAACAAAAAAACCTAATATAACACAAAACTGAAGTTCCAAGTGGATTTGGGAATCACATGACCTGTGTTAGGGGAATGGATCTGAACCCACTAGCCTGTAGACTTTATTCTCCTTCCCAATGGCAGTTCTGGTGGCCTCATGTTAAGAAGCTGAGCAACAAGCCTCAAGGCACACAGATTGAAACCACCAGCCACTCAGCAGGAGAGGGATGGGCAATCTCCCATGAGATTAACTGCCTCTGAAAACCAAATAGAGGGTCAGCTGTGGGCCCACTGGACAGTACTCAACAAGTGATAGTGCTAGAATTTTAAAAAATTTCTGAATGAGATTGTTTTTTCTCCTTGAGAAAAGATACAAAGTTAGGCTGACAAAGTCTTAACATCCTCACCAAGGAGTGTTTTGACTATACTGTTTTCAAGTCTGATGTGTTCATTCTTCTGGCAGTCCATGGTATATTCAATATCCTTCAACATCACCACAGTTTAAGTAAGTCAGTTCTTCTTACCTTTTCATTTTTTCATTGTCCGGTTTTCTCATCTATATGAGAAACTTTAAGGTAGTTAGTGGTAGAATCATGATTTAAAGCCAGTTGCGAAGTCATTAGTGCAAGGACGAAGCCACAGACAGAGAAGATTGTCCACAGTTAAGAGAGAGATAATGAATAACAAATTTTAAGGAGTGACTAAGAGAAGAAGAGATCAAGCCAGCAGCAAAGGAAGATCATCGATTTCCTGCAGTGTGACAGGTAATTATACTCCATCTATGCTTGCTAGCTTTTTGCACATTTTGTTATAATATTTTGCTTTGTCTTCTTCAGCTGCCCTTTGAAATCCTGTTTAGCTCTCCTACTTCAGCATCTCTTATTTTGAATTTTTGACACTCTACTGCAATTTTCATAGTCTGTTTGTTTCTTTCTCTTCTGTCCTTGTAATGATCTTTTCTCTCTTCCTGAATGATATCAGTGGTGTTTTCCCACAGTTTCCCTGTTCTCAATCAATGGTGCTCAGTGTCTAAAGCCTGTTCTTGAGATTCTTAAATTGAGATGGGATACACTCAAGCTCATATTTTGGTTCCTGTGTTCTAGCTTTGCTTTTCTTCAGCTTCACTTTGAACTTACACATCAATAATTGATGATCTGATCCACAATCAACACCTAGTCTGATTTTGACTGTTGGTATTGCATTTCTCCAATGTTTCTTTCCATGAATATAATCAATCTTATTTCAGTGTAGTCCATCATGTGAGGTCTGTGTATAAAGTTGCCTTTTGTGTGTTTTTTTAAAAGATATTTGCTATGACCAAACAATTGATCATGCAAAACTTAATCATTCTATCTCCAGCCTCATTTCTGTCATGAGGTCCATACTTTCCAATTACCATTTTTCCAATATTAGCATTCTAGTCACCGATAATGATTAATGCTTGATTGTATATTTGCTCCATTTTAGCCTGCAAAGTTGGTAGAAATCCTAAATTTCTTCTTCTTTGGCTTTATTTATTGTGCTACTATTTGAATAATAGTCATATTAAAGGAATAAAAATGACAGAAGAAGAATTGATGCTATTGACCTGTTGTACTGGAGAAGGGTACTGAGTATCCTATGGACTGCCAAAAGGACAAACAAATATGTCTGAAAAAAGGTGTGGTTAGAGTAATTATTGAAAGCAAAGAGAGGACATTTCCTCTCTCATACTCTGGATATGTTGCTAGGAGAGGCTATTCCTTGAAAAGGGATCTCATGCTTAGAAAAATGAAGGATCAGATGAGTGAAAGAGAGGAAGACTCCCAACGAGATGGATTGACACAGTTTCTGCAGTAATAGACTCAAATGTGTCAAAGTTGCTAAGGATGGCATAAGATATGACAGAGTTCAGGTATATTGTTCATAGGGTCACTATGAGTCGTACTCAACTCAAAGGCACCTAACAACAACATGCTTGCTAAGAATGAAAGAAGTGGGTTTGATGAAAGAACTCTCATCTTTCATGCAGGAAACTTGGGTTTGAGGTTCAATCAAATGCCTGTCATACTTGCCCATGATTTGTCTGCCATTGTGAGCTGCTGTGATACAGAACTGGTTACAGTAGAGTTTCTAGACTAGTGAGAAATACCTGGTGGTCAAATTCCAATAATTAGCCTATGAAGACCCCATGAATCACAAATCACTGTGAGCTTTGGCTAACTAGAAGGTACCTAGCAACAATGCTTGCTATACAAGCTACCTGTATCCGTATTCTACAGATTTTGTCCTATCTACACATACCCTCAATTGCTATAAAAGTAAAATGCATGCTTTTATTAGTTTGGTCACACATCTTTGAAGGTGACATGGTACACTTTACCTCAGCAAACCAGCTGAGAATATTCTGCCTGGTTTTCCACCTTGGAAATGACATTTGGCTCTATTGCCAGATTTCAAAATTTGAGTATGTATTTCCATTCTAATATTATTTCTCTAGACTCAGAATTTCTCCCTTGGGCTCAAGGTCCTTAACAGCTTTATCAAAAGGGAGAAGAGACTTGTACTTTAAAACGACTGTATTTCTGAGAAGTTAAAGTCACAAAGAACAACTCTGTCATTCTTCCCAGTGATTTCCTTGGTCAATGCATTAGTCTCCTTTGTAATTAGAGAGGTTAGCACTGTTCCGCCTTATGCTTTGTAAGAATATTCCCTTCCATCCCTGAATTCTAATCAAGATTCAAGAAGAACATTATAAGCATCTCCCTGCTTCTGTTGCCTTTTTAGAGTGCTGCAGTGCACCAAATGCATATGAATAAGTTTAAGTGCTGATGGATTTCCTTTCTATTACTTGGGATTCATGCCAAATGACAACTCAAGAGTTTCTGGGAATGTTTCTGAATTCCAATTTGTCCTATGTAAGTGTGATAGTACCAGAGGTGATTGATATTTTGACCTGAGAAGTAGCTTAGCCCTGTCCCATGAAGCACACTCTAGAGATTGTCTAACAGTGTTAAACCTCATGACTTTGTGTTCTTTAGGAACATAGCCTGAAACAGCCTCATAAATCAGAGACATTTGTTCCAAATAGCTCCTTGCAAAAAAAAAAGAGGAAGGAAAAGATGTTTTGAGTGTATTTGTGTAAGGCTGTTCTAAACATGTCTTAGAATAGTTGTGAAGTATTTAAAAAAACATATACAGATTACATAGCCATGAGGAAAGGAGGATTGGGTCAGTGTTAACGAAAAAGATCAAATAGACTCTGTTTCAATGTGCTGTAGCCCCTCTGTTTTACTGAGACTAAACACAGATGATAAGATCTCCTTCTTAAGTAGCCACTACAAGTTCCAGCCCTGTGGTTACACACAGTGGCTGTTCAAGCAGTAAGGTGACACCTTAGACAGCAGTCCAGAAGAGGCCCACAGTGTAGGCACACTTGGTTTGAGGAGGCTGGGATAACTTGAACACGGTTCGATCTAACACATATATGAAATAACAGGCAACTCTCAGTAGCTGTTATTAGGTGCCATCTAGATGATGCTGACTCATAGCGACTCTGTGACCGATGGATTTGAACCCTGCCCTTTCCTGTGCCATCCTCAGTATCTCAGATATACTTGAGCCCATTGTTATAATCACTGTGTCAACTTATACCATTGAGGGTCTTCCTTTTTTTGCTAACCCTCCACTTTTCCAAGCATGGGTTTAATAGGTTAAAACTTTGAATATCTTAGGGGACTATACAGAGTTTATGACAGAATGGGTATCTGATTGCTGCTGTTGTTGTTAGGTGCCATCAAGTTCACTACAACTCACAGCAACCTAAATCTAAACCTAAATCTAAATCTCACAGCACCAGATCTAAAACCTTACACTATCTTGCACCATTCTCACGATCTTGGAAAGCTTGGGAGTCACTGAGTTAATTAATCTTGTTGAGGTTCTTCCTCTTTTTTTGCTGATCCTGTATTTGTTTGGTCCTCATGAAAATGTGCCCAAAGTAAATGAGATGGTGTTTCACCATCCTTGCCTCTAAGGAACACTCTGGTTGCATTTCCTTCAAGACATATTTGTTTATTCTTTTGGCGGTCTCTGGGATATTCAGTACTCTTCTCCAACAACACACATCAAAGGCATGCATTCTTCTTCAGTCTTCCTGAATCATTGTCCAACTTTGAAATGCATAGGAAGCATTTGAAAAGACTTTGCCTTGGATCAGGGGCACCTTTTCTTTAAATGTATAGCCTGACTCTTTGTCACTTACAGAGAGGTCTTTGACAGGATTTCCCCAGTGCAACACATCTTTTCATTTCTTGAGTGTTGTTACAAAGGATGTTGATTATGGATTCAAGTAAAACAAAACTTCAATCTTTTCTCCATGTAGTATGATGTTGCCTATTGTTTCAACGGTGAGGATTTTTGTTTTCTTGATGGTAAAATGCAATCCATGTTGAAGGCTGTAGTCTTTGATCTTCAGTCTGTGTTGCAGGTCTTCTTCACCTTCAGGAAGCAAGGTTGCATCATTTGCATGATTTGTTAATGAACCTTCCTATAATTCTGATGTCATATTCTTCATGTAGTCCATCTTCTCTAATAATTTGCTTAGCACACAGATTGGATAGTCATGGAGAAAGACTATAACCCTGACACACACACCTTTTCTGATTTTAGACTACAGAGCACTCCCTTATTCTGATTGGACAATATCTTCTTGGTCTATGTATCTGATTGTGGGCTAATTCTATTGATCCATTAAAATGCAACACTACATATGCAAATATATTTAAATTGGAAAATCTTTGATGATCTTATTAACATATTAAGGATTGAAACATTGAAAAATTGTCTATGACTGACCCTTTTACACAAGACACTGCTTGTCTATTCTCCTTTGCAAATGAAAATAATCATAGACATTAATTTCTTGAGGTCTCATTTTTGCACTTTTAAATCTTAGACACTTAGTCTCCCTGCAATTTCCACCCTCCTTTTTCCTGAATATAAAACTTCTTATGGAAGTTCAGGAAGCCATGGTGTCATAATGCATGACATATCAGGATACTAACCAAGAGGTCAGTGCTTTGCATTCATTAGGAATTTGATGCGAGAAAGACAAGCAGACTTCTTCCATAAACATGAATACCCTTGGAAACCTGATAGTAGGGTGTTTGAGTTTTGGATTAAGGAGTTTAAATTTTCTTTCTCGTTAATTCATTTTTACCTATATCAATGTGCACAGTATTTTCTATAGACATTGTATGGTAACTTGGGTTAATAAGTACTTGAATGTGTGCATGTGCATAGAAATCATATGTACATATCATACATATATTTCACTGTCTCATTGCCATTGAGTCAGAATTGCCTCATAGCCGAGCCTCCAATGCGTTTTCAGAGGCTGTAAATTGCACAGAAAGAGAGTGTCCACATGTATTTCGTGGAGAAGTTAGCAGATTTGAACTGTCAGAGAGGTGTCCTTTTTGAGTTAGTGCAACTGTCCATTGATCATGCCACCAGAGTTCCCTAAAGCATGTGTGTGTGTGTTTGTGTGTGTACGTTTGTGTCTATAGATAACATTTAGATGCACTTACAGAGAAACGCAATAAGCTTTTTATTATTATTATTATTATTATTAAATTTTAACGAAAATTTACAGAAACTTTAGATTTCCATTCATTCATTGTTGCACTTTTCTCCATGCCCACCCCTCCCCTCCAATTCGCTCTTCTCTCTGAAAAGTAAAAGAAAAATTCTTTCATTGCTTTACAATCCCTCCCCCCAGGTCCACTCCATTATGCAGCCTTCGCTCTGGACTCCTGTCATGACAATAATACCTAATTACATATCCCTTTTAAACCTTTTTCTCCCTTATCTGTTTCAATGCAGTATACATTATTTATGCCATCTTTCTCAGTCTCCCCTCAGCCCCGATGTCAGTCCTGTTTTACAGCAATGGCACTGTGTAATATTTGCCCTTTTGTGACTGAGATAATTTCACTCAGCATAATGACATGTTGCCAGGAGGGATGGGTCCTTGGAGAGGGATATCATGCTTGGGAGGCTGGAGGGACGGCGCAGGAGGGGAAGACCCTCTATGAGATGGATTGATTCGGTGACTGGGGTAATCGGGATGGGTGTGGCAGAGGCAGTGCGGTTGGCGCAGGATAGAGCAAGATTCAGAACTGTTGTACATAGGGTCTCTATGAATTGCAAGTGACTTGACAGTACATAACAACAACAACCAACATAATGTCCTTCAGGGTCACCCATTTTGAATAATATTGCGTGAGTTCCTTGTTTTCAATGCGGCATGTATTCCGTGTGTGAATATACCACAGCTTCTCTGTCCGTTCATTTGTTGATGAGCAAGAAACACAATAAATTTTTAAAAATACAACTCACTGATTGTGTTTAACTGTTCATTTTGCCACTGCAGTTGTATAATGGTAATATCAGTTTGCATTTCCTGAGGAGAGAGTTTTAGTTACAATACAAAAAGCGTTGATCAATACAAGAAAAAGAAAAAAAATTATATAAGATAGTAAAGTTATTTTTATTGTATAGAACCACATATATTGGATTACATTTTCCACATTTAAATTGACTGTTCAGTATCTTAAAATAATGTAAACTAAAAGTAAGTTAATTTCTTTAGCCTCTTGGTAGCTATAGATGAAAAAAAGTATAAGGAATGTATCATTTCCTTGGGGAGTAACAAAGGGAATGTTGTTACACCATCTAATAGTTTTCTAGCTCATTAACATGTCACTCTGAGAAAATCCATCTTTAAAAATAAAAACTGTAAAAAGAGACACAACATGGTTACTCCTCCTATCACTATTCACTGCACCAAGTTGGAAGTGACTCTTAGCTGACCCTCCCGCAGGTTTCTGCAGCTGTAAAATGCACAGAAGATAGACTGACTTTCTTCCATTTAGAATAATTAGGACAAACATTTCTCCTAAATCAACGGGGTGAGGAATCAAGCTAAACAAGACATTTTTAAACGGTTGCATTACATCTCTGTCTTCTTTTTTTAAAAAAAATATTTACTTGCTGAGTCTCTACTACATACTTGTTATTGTTGTGCACGGTAGAGTTGGGACAGACCCAAGAATGACGCTTCTATCAGTTTTCAGAGGCAGTTGATTGCACTGGAGAATTGCCCATCCTTCTCCTTCTCCTCTATTCTAGGCTTACAGAATACAGAGATAAGAGAGCTGTGCTGCAAATCTTTTAACAGTAATACCTCTCTGGTGATTTAAATCCACCAGAAGTTTCACAGGAAAAAGCAGGGCAATCACCTCTCACAGAATTCACAGCTACAGAATCCTGGTGAATGATCTGCTATGAGCCATTTCTGACTTTACGGCAATGAGCTGAGTTGTTTATAGAATATAGTAGGTTTCTTGGTGGTGCCAATGAAGTTTGTGCTGGGTTTCTGGCATAACTTGCATGGAACTGTGCTAACACAAAGACTGCAGCTCTTCAGCAGTGCAGATCCATCAGGGATTTGTGTGAGAATGGTAGGCTACATGCTCCTATATGATATAGAGCCATGGAAACCCAATAAAGGGTCAGCTATGGGTAGAACTTGACTCAATGGCAAAGAGCTGTTTGCGCTGTTAATGTAAAAAACACTGTCAGAACTCAAGGCACTGTCTCAGCTCCTCTTGGCAATAGGAAATGGTTACAAATACCTGACCAGGACAATCCCTGATGCATCTCCAGAGAGAGGAGTGCTGAGGACGGGGCTGCTTTATTCTATTATGTTTGCCAATAAGTTACCCAGAGTATTAACCTGAAAATCACTTGAGAAATCCAATCCAAATTCAGTTTAGCAAGTTGTTGTTGTTTGCCATCAAGTTAGAACTGACTCATAGCTGACTCTCCATCAGGTTTTCAGAGGAGGGTGTCCATCCTTCTCCTGCGATGCAGCTGGTGGATTTGAACCATTTTCCTTTGGGATTTCAGGGCAGGTTTCTAGACCACCAGAACTGCCTAGTTTAACAAATTGTTGTTAGATGCCATCAAGTCAAGTACAACTCATAACTACCCTATTAAGAATCTCTCTGAACATTGTCCTCTCTACGCCATCCTCACAATCTCTGACACACAGAAGCGCATTGCCACAGTCACTGTGTCAGCCGACCTGGTTGAAGGTTTTCTTCTTCTTCACAATACTCCACCTTCTTAAGCATGATGTCCCTCTTGAAGGAATAACCTATTAAAGCAACATGCCGAATTGCCTCCAAGGGGCACTCTGGCTACACCTTCTCCAAGACATTTTTTACTAAGTAATTTTGTAAAATTGGATACCCAAGAGCAGACAAATAAGCAGGCCCACCAAGACATTTTATCTCCTTAGTTAGCTCCTTAGTTAGTGAGTCCCTCCCAGGTCCCTCATCAGCCAAATGCTATGGAATGAAGAGTCTTATCATTCCCTGACACTGGCTAAGTCTTCTCCCCTCCTTTCCTCCTTCTCCCCTTACTCTCTTCTCATATACACATTCTTGAGACTTTGTGGGATGTCATGTCAGTTAATAGTTTATGTTTCTTTTCAGTCATCTTGTTACTCATTACCCAAACTCTGTTTATTTTATTCCGAAGTGGATCAGTCTGAATTCTATTTCTTATAAGATTGAAAGGTTGAGTCTACTAACAGATGCCTTGTTAGAAGGACCTGGCAATTTACTTCCCAAAGATCAAAGCTATTGAAAACATTTTGGAGCAGTTCTCTGGCACACATTGGTTACTATGAGTCAGAATCAATTCAACACCGGAAGGTTTATAGACTACTAAAGTGAACAATGCATTTTCAATGCCCTCAAGAGCTACACTAGGGAACTGTGTACGTAATTAGCTGTGAAGTAAATAGAATATAAAGACACAGTAGGATACACTCAAATTATAATCAAGCAATATGACAAGACCTTGAAAAATGCAAAGTTGAAGTATACTTATGTGAGCCATAAATACTATGGAAAAGTCAGTGAATGTCCAGATAGAGAACAAAGCAGATGAGGAAAGACTTCACTGGAGAGGTGGGACTCAGAAGGGAGTTTGAAGCATGAGAAATCACTTAACAAAGAAGTTTGAGGTCCTTTGAAGCAAGGAAAAGGCAATAGTAAGGACATTCCATTGGGGATAAATTTTATATTTCTGGAGAATTCAACATAACTCATCACTGTTAAGATGAAATTGACTCATAGCTGCTTTTAAAATAGGATTTTGAGAGGTTGTAAACTGTACAAAAGGAGATGATCTATCTTTCTCCCATGAGTATACTTGTAGATTCAAACCACCAGAAAGGAGACACTTTGAGTTACCAGTACAACTTCAACTTCCTACAGACGATCCGACTAGCAGAGGGACAAGAATAATATGGCTGAAACCTAGGAGCAGAGATTGAGATGATGTGTAATGAGTAAACTGGTGCCAAACAAGAGTCAAGACTTAAACTCAAGATATGGAATTTGACTCTATGACTGCTTAATAATTTTCCTGTGTTGTGACCACTATGTTACCTTTATGATTTTTACAACCATATCTAAAGTAATGGTTTTCGACTAAAGTAGAAAAGCTTTAAAAAATAAAATCAGTCATATTTACTTTTCAGTGACTATATGTGTGGAGGAAAATATCTGCCAGCCATGAATAAAGTAGTATGAATGCCAATGAACTTCTCTTTCCGTTGTGTTCATTAAGCCTTGTTTTCATAAATAGGTGGGTACAGCTCAGCCAGAGAATAATTATGAGTTTCTGTGGGAATACTGTAGAGAGCCATTTGATTAAATTCCCACCCACTATAATACCTCATTCTTCCAACAATTACTTCTGAATTCCTGTAGACTGCTGTGTTTCTTGGTTCAAAAAGTAAACAGAAAAGATACACTAAATTTTGTGCAAAAAAACATTTGAAATTCCTAAAATTAGGTGGCTAGGTCATCTTATCCTTTCTTCTTCTTCAGATAAATAAGTGCAAGGAAGTACTTTTATGTTTTTAGCAAGAGTGACCTTATCAACACTACACTTGGATTTGTTTTGGCATGAAGTATCTTGAGGGACCAATTTACTGATGGCTAGAAAAATTATTTACTTTTAAAGTAATTCACTGTAATGTTTTCTTATTTAATCTTGATGGTTAACACAAGTGACTAGATTTAGGATACATTCTACACTGACATAGCTCTTTAACACAGAAGTTGTCTGAGTTATTCTGCTCAGAAGGGAGCTGAAAGAACTGGAGAGCCTCAGCTGGAATGTCTCCGTATCTACAGGGCCAGAGAAACTGTAACTTGGTAAGACAAACTCCCTAACTTCCAGAAACTAATAGACTAACATCCTCTTCCTCTTCTGTGAATTCCTGCTGAAGTTCTGAATTACTAATGAGAGAACTCCGTAAAATCTTATCGATGCTTTGAAATCATCAATGAGAGAAACCCACACTGTTCTTTTGTGGACTTCCCTATAAAAAGCCCAGGACAAAGATGTTCAGGGAGCATGGCCATTTCTGGACAATAGTCTTAGTGCCACTCTGCTGACAAATAAAGCCCTCCCTCTTTAAAACGTCCATGTTTGGGTAATTCTTCTCTCTCTTGGGTCTTTTCTTCCACAACAATGTTGTAGCAGAAATGCCACAATAGGATATTTGGTTGTTTTTGGTACGTGTCACTGAGTCCAGTACAACCCATAACGACTCTATGAACAACAGATCTCAATCCTTTTCTATGCTGTCTCTCACACTTCTTGACACAGTAGAGCCCATTGCAGCAGTGACCATGTCTATCAACCTTGTCAAGGGTCTTTTTCTCCTTTGTTGACCCTCTACTTTTCCAAGCATGATATCCCTCTCCAAAGAACAGCCCGTACTAGCAACATTCCTGAGGTATATGAGATGAAGCTTTATCATCTTTGTCTCCAGAGTGCACTCTGGCTACACTTCCTTCAAGTGTTTGTTCTTTTGGCAGCTCATGGGATGTTCAGTATTCTTCTCCAACATCACAGCTCAAAAGCATCAATTCTTCTTCTGTCATTCTTACTCAGTGTTCAGCTCTCAAGACATATAGCAAGGGATCAAAAAGATTACATCCTGAATCAGACACATCTTAGTTCTTAAACTGACATAATTGTTCTTCAATAATTTGGAGAGGTCTCTGACTGTAGACTTTCCCAGTGCAATATAGCTTCTGATTTCCTGACAGCTGATACCAAGAGTGTTGACTGTGGATCCAAATAAGATGTTGTTGACAGTTTCAATCTTTTCTTCATCTATCATGATGTTGTCTATAGGTCCAGTGGTAAGAGGGTTTTTTCCCTTGACTTGAGATGTAACTCATATTGAAGGCTATATTCTTTGATTTTCTACAAGAAGTGTTTTAAGTCCTCCTCACTTTCAGCAAGCAAGATTGTGTCATCTAACATAAAACAAGTTATTGATGAGACTCTGATCTTGATGTTACATACTTCATTACTGAGCCCAGTTTATCAAATACTTTGCTCAGATTGAATAGGTGTGGAGAGAGAATACAACCCTGATGCACTCCCTTCTTAATTTTAACTTTAATTTTAAATCAGGAAATACTCCTCTTGCTTTGTTCACACAACCGCCCCTTTTGTCTAGGTATAGATTTCACATGAGCACAATTAAGTGCTCAGGGAATTTACACTAATATACCGAGTCTCACAGTCTTGCCTCTGAAGGACACTTTGGCTGAGACCTTCCAAGACAGATTTGTTTATCTTCTGGAAATTCATGATATATTCAATATTCTCCACCAATGCTATAATATAAATACATCAACTATTCTTCAATCTTTCTTAGTCATTGTCCATCTTTTATATGCATGTAAGGCAATTTCAACTACCATGGTTTAGGTAAGGTGCACTTTAGTCTTCAAAATGACATCCTGGCTCTTTAACATTTGAAAGAGGACTTTGACAGTAGAATTTTACTTCATAATAGATACATAACTTGATTTCTTGAGCAATGCTTCCATGTATGTTGATTGCAGATCCAAATAAGATGAAATTCTTGACAATTGCAATCTTTTTTCTCCGTTTATCAGGACGTTCCTTATTAGTCCAATTGTGAAGATTTTTGTTTTGTTGACTTTGACATGCAAAGTGGACATAAAGTTATAGTCTCTGATCCTGTTCAGTAAGTTCCTTAAGTGATTTTGGTTTTCTGGAAGCCGGTTGTGCCATCTACATAGTGTAGATCGCTCACAAGTCTTCGTCCAATCCTGACTGCCTATCATTCAGCTTTTTGGATTATTTGCTCAGCATGTAGATTGAATAGTATGGTGAAATGATACAACACTGCAACATATTTTTAATTATCAACTTGGAATTAAAACTTTTGTGTGGGACACTTAAGTGTTCTGGGATTCCCTTTATTTGTAACGTTATCGACAGTTTAGTTTTATCTACACAATCAGATGTGTAGTCAATAAAACAAAATTAAACAGGTTTCTGATATTCTCTTTTTCAGTTAAGATCCATCTTGAAGTCAGCAATGACATCATTTGTTCCATTGCCTCTTGTGAATCAAAGTTTAATTTTTATGCAGTTCCCTGTTGATCAACTGCTCCAGCTGTTTTCAATTATATTCAGTAAGATTTTACTTGTGTATGATATTAAAAATAGTGCTGAATAATTTATGTTTCCTATTGGCTCATCCTTTTGAAGAATAGGAATTAGAATTTACAAAACATTTTTTTTAGGGAACACAATTACTTCTATAACATATGTTATTAAAAAAAAAAGCCCATTCAATTTTACCAAGAAAATTACATAGAAGAATATGCTAAGGAAATGAAATGTAAAAAATCCATAGGCAAAACAACTATGGGATATCATCTCACCCCAGTCAAAACAGCAAAATTTAACAGAACAGCAAG
>NW_006399995.1:2818344-2841737 GCF_000299155.1 Elephantulus edwardii
AATTTGAACTTCCTCTTTCATCACCATAGGCTCTTGCTCATATGTCATTTCATGAAATTCTTCTGTGTGAGCCAGTTCCTTCTGATACAGTGACTCTGTGTATTCCTTCCATCTTGTCTTGATACTTTCTGGATCATTTACTATGCTATCCAAAGTATCCTTAAGTATTGCCACCCGTGGTTTGAATTTGTTTTTCAGCTCCTTCAGCTTAAGAAACATTGAGCGAGTTCGGCCCTTTTGATTTTCTGACTCCAGCTCTCTGCACATTTCATTATAGTATCTTATTTTATCGTCCCGGGCTGCCTTTTGAAATTTTCTGTTTAGCTATTTGATTTCTTGGTTTCTTCCTTTAGCTTTGGCTTCTCGGTGCTCTAATGCAATATTCAGAGTCTCATCTGACATCCATCTTGTTCTTTTCTTCTTTTTCATCCTTTGTAACGATCTTTTGCATTCTTCATGTACGATTTTCTTGATATCCTTCCAGAGCTCATTTGGTCTATGCTCATTGTGGCTCAAGGCCTCAAACCTGCTCTTGAGATTGTTTGGGATAGACTGAAGGTCAAATTTTGGTTCCAATGGACTTGATTTAATTTTCCTCAACTTCAGTTTGAACTTGCATATGAATAGTTGGTGGTCTGTCCCACAATCAGCACCCAGCCTGGTTTTGACTGCTGATATTGAGCTTCTCCACCAAGTCTTTCCACAAATATAATCTATTTGATTCCTATGCATGCCATCAGGTGAGATCCATGTGTATAGCCTGCATTTATGTTTCTTATAAAAGGTATTTGCAATTAATAAATCATTGAATGTGCAGAACTCTATCATTTTATCTCCAGCCTCATTTCTCTCACTGAGCCCGTATTTTCCAGCTACTGAACCTTCTTCTCTGTTCCCAACTTTTGCGTTCCAGTCGCCCATTATTATCAATGCATCTTGATTGCATGTTTGATCAACTTCTGACTGCAAAAGTTGGTAGAAATCTTCTATTTCCTCCTCTTTGGCTCTAGTTGTTGGTGCATATATTTGAATGATAGTGGTATTCACTGGACTTCCTTGTATGTGTATGGATATTATCCTATCTCTCACCACATTGCATTTCAGAATGGATCTAGAAATGACTTTGTAAATTATGAAACGAACCCCATTTTTTCCTCACCTTTTCATCCCAGGCATAGTAAATCATACAATCGTCTGATTCAAAATGTCCCATGCCAAGCCATCTCATTTCACCTATACCTAGTATCCAAAATGGAAAATATTTTTATGCAATTATGCCTTTGAGTCCATCAAATGAAAAACAAAATTGATCCTATTATTTTTCTATGGTTCTATTTTTAAATTTAAGTTTCTACAAATTTGTGAAGAATCATTTATTTTAGGTCTCTAATGTTTAATCATTACTTTAAGATCTAATTGAGTGAATGGGAGCATTCATTTACTCCTTGTACATTTAAGGATTTTCTTCAACCAAAAGGAAAGAGAAAAAAAAAACAGAATGGTGTCTTTGAATGCTGCAGTGTGTTCCCCTGAGAAAGACTATTTTTCAGCCTTCTTCCAATCTTGGGTTTACTTCAACAAAGCAGGGACTTGCTCTGTTGAAAGTTATTTTGAACTTGTTAGTGATAGTTGTACTTAATTGTTTTCTTTCTCTTTTTTGAAAAAAAAATTCTTGCCATTGTTCAGTTTCTATTTTTTAATTTAAATAAATAAATAATTTCCAGTATTTAAAAAAAAAATCCATAGGCAGTAATATTTCTAATCCAGTATTTTGTGCAAGATGAAAATAAAAATAACTATAGAACTATTGTGAATATCATGTTGTTGTTATGTGCCATCAAGTTGCTTGTGACTTATAGTGACCCTACGTACAATAGCCTTATACTGTGCTAATCTTATTGTTTCTAACCCAACTACCCCAATTACTCCAGTCACTGAATCAATCCATCTCATAAACGGTTTTCCTCTCTGGAATAGTCTCGCCACCCTCCCAAGCATAATATCTCTCTCCAAGGACTGGTCCCTTCTTGCAACATGTCTAAAGTATGTTAGACGAAGCTTCAGAATCCTTGCCTCCAAGAAGTAGCCTGTTTTCACCCTCTCTAGGATGAACCTGTTTTTTCTCCTAGCAATCCATGGTGTATTCAATACTCTTTTTACAGCACCACAGTTTAAAGGCATCAATTCTCCTTCTATCTATGATCCTTAGTCATTGTCCATCTTCTTGGCATATAACAAGTAACTGCAAAGACCTTGAATCAGGCACACCTACGTCTCCAGACTGACATTGGTGCTCTTCAGTACTTTGGAGAGGTCTCTGACAGCAGACTTTTCCAATGAAATTCATCTTTTAATTTCCTGGCTGGTATCAAGAGTGTTGATTGTGGAGTCAAGCAAACTAAAGCTATTAACAATCTCAATCTTCCCATCAGCAAACAAATGGATAGAGAAGCTGTGGTATATTCACACAATGGAGTACTACACTGCATTGAAAAACAAGGAACTAATGCAATATTATTCAAAATGGGTGACCCTAAAGGACATTATGCTGAGTGAACTATCTCAGTCACAAAAGGACAAATACTGCATGCTGCCACTGTTGTAAAACAGTACTGACCTCAGGGTTGGGGAGACTGAGAAAGATGGGTTAAAGAATGTATGCTGCCTTGAAACAGATGAGGGAGAAAACTGTTTAAAAGGGATATGTGATTAGGTATTTTTGTTATGACAGGAGTCCAGAGTGAAGGCTGCATAGTGGAGTGGAACTGGGGGGAGGGATTGTAAAACAATGAAAGAATTTTTCTTTTACTTTTCCAAGAGCGTAGTGTACTAGGGGGGAAGGTTGGGAGGGGAGAGAAGTGCAACAATGAATGAATGGAAATCCAAAGTCTCTGTAAATTTTCATTGAAATTAACAATAAATTTTTTTAAAAAGTGAAAAAAAACCCCAATCTCAATATTGTCATCATCTATCACGATGCTGCCAATCGGCCCAGTGGTGAGAATCATGTAGTCACTATAACATTACGTAGAACCATAAAAACAGTATAAAAATAAAACAAAGCACAAAGTTCTAGAACTTCAGTTTTTTCCATATATGTATCCTAATAATATATTACATTCTAAATATTTAGGCATAGAATATATATGTTGTTATGTGCTATCAAGTCCACTACAACTCATAGTGACCCTATGCACAATAGCTCTGAACTCTGCCCTATCTTGGGCCAATCTCACTGTCTTCTACACATCGACCTCCATTACCACAGTTACTGTGTAAATCTATCTTATCCAGGGTCTTCCTCTCCTGCACTGTCCCTCTAGCCTTTCAAGCATGATGGTTTTTTTTTCCAAGGACTCATCTCTTGTGGCAACATGCCCAAAGCGTGTGAGGTGGAGCTTCAAAATCCTTGCCTTCAAGGAGCAACTTGTTTTCGCTCTCTGCAGGACAGACTTGTTTGTTCTCTTGGCAGTCCATAGTATGTTCAATATTCTTCTCCAAAACTACAACTCAAAGGCATCAATTCTTCTTCTGTCATCTTTAGTCATTGTCCAGCTCTCTGATGAATAGCAAAAAATTGTGAAGACCAAGGTCTGGGTCAGACACACCGTAGTCTGTAAACTGACATTGTGTCTCTTCAGCAATCTGGAGATATCCCTGACATCAGATTTTTACTAATGCAATTTGTCTTTTTACATTTAAGAGAACAAACAGGTTCATCCTAGAAAGGATGGAACCAGGCTTCTCCTTGGAGGCAAGGATTCTGAAGCTTCGTCTTATATACTTCGGACATATTGCAAGGAGGGACCAGTCATTGGATAGGAACATCATGCTTGGGAAGATGGAGAGAGAGCTCAAGAGAGGAAGATCCTAGATGAGATGGATTGATCTGGTGACTCAGGTAATGAAAGTAGGTGTGTCAGAGACAATAAATTTGGCACAGGATAGAGTAGGTTTCAGAGCTATTGTACATAGGGTCGCTATGAATCATAGCAACTTGAGGGCACATAACAACAACAACAGTGCCAAGAGTATGGATTGTTAACCTTGTTAACAACCTCAATCTTTCCATATATTATGGTACTGCTAATTGATCGAGTGATGAGAATGTTTGCTTTATTGATGTTGAGCTTCAATTCATATTAAAGACTACAGTCCTTGATCTTCTGCAGCAATACAGTCAGGCCTTCCTCCATTTTGTCAAGCAAGGTTGTGTCATCTCTAGAATACTGGTTGTTGATGAATTCTCCTCCAGTCCTGATGCTACATTCCTCCTCTTAAAGTCCAACCTCTCGAATGATCTGTTCTGCAGATAGAGTCAGTTGTTTTTGCTTTCAGCCCAGATCCATCTGACATCTTCTGTGACGTCCCTAGTCTCATGACCTCTTCTGACCCCAGCTTGTGTTTCTTGTAGTTTCCTATTTGTGTGCTGTTTCAGTCATTTTTGGATAATGTCATATATGTTGTTGTTTTGTGCCGTCGAGTTGCCTGGGACTCATAGCGACCCTAATGTACAATAGCTCTGAATCATGTATAATAGCTTTGAATCCTGCCCTATCCTGAGCCAATATCATTCCTTCTAACAGACCTAATCCCATTTTTCCAGTCAATGAGTCAATCCATCTCATCCTGGTTCTTCTCCTGTACTGTCCCTCTACTCTTGCAAGCATGATGTTCTTCTCCAAGGACTGATCCCTCCAGGTCAAGACACAGACATAAAATGCCAAAATCAATGTGACAGAATGAAAGTAATTTGTTAGAGATAGGTAGAATTTCTACTTTTAATATCTCCATACAGCTAACACTGAGAAGAACAAGAATTCCAGAGCACTTTATTATACTTACATAAAATCTATACCTAGACCAAGGAGCTGTGGTTCAAACAAAGCAAGAAAATGCTATATGGTTTAAAATAAAGAAAAGTATTGGCTTTTTTCCCCTTATTTGTTCAACCTTTAGGCTGAGAAAAATCATTTGATAAGCTGGACTTTATGAAGAAAAATGTGGTATCAGGACTGGAGGAAGACTCATATAATCAACCTGCATTATGTAGATGGCAAAGCCTTGCTAGCTGAAAGCAAGGAGGACTTGAAATGCTTACTACAGAATATCCAGGGCTACAGATTTCAATAAGGATTATATCTCAATATTAAGATGATAAAAAACCTTACCATTAGGCCAATAGGAAGTATCATGATAGATGAAGACTGAAATTGTCAATAATTTGATCTTATTTTGATCCACAATCAGCAACCTTGCTACCAGCAGTCGGGAGACCAGGAGCTATATAGTGCTGGGAAAGTTGGCTGTTAGGGTCCTTTCCAAAGGCCTTAAGATCAGTGATGGCAGTTTAAAATGAAGGAGTGCCTTATAGAAGCCATAGTCTTACCAAACACCTGCTACACATCTGAGAGCTGGACAATGAATAAGGATGACAAAAGAAAAATCAGTAGCTTTGAATTGTGATGTTGGGGAAGAGTGCTGAATATCTCATGGAGTGCCAAAAGAATGAGCAAATATGTCTTTAAGAAAGTACAACCAGAGTGCTCATCAGTGGTAAGAATAATACAGCTTTGTCTCAGGTACTCTGGGCATGTAGCTAGGAGAGGCTTGGAAAAATGAGAGAGGAAGACCCTCTACAAGATGGATTGATACAAAGACTGCAGCAATGGATTTACCAACGTCAGAGATAATGAGCATGCCACAAAATCAATAGGCTAGAGTTCAGATCTGTTGTTGTTCGTAGGTTCACTATGATCCATACTTGGCCCAATGGCACCTAACAAGAACGCGCTTTTTAGAATTTATATTCTTCAATGCATTTTAAAAATGTTATATGTTTTACTTTACTTGGCTCCACAGTCACTACTCTTGGTAACAGCAGCCAGGAAATCAAGAGACAAATTGCATTGGGAAAGTAGGCTTTGAGGGACCTCGCAAGAGTACTGAAGAGCAATGACGTCAGGCTGGAGACTAAGGTGCACCTGATCCAGGCTATAGTCTTTGCAATTACGTGCTATGCATCAGAGAGTTGGACAGTGAATAAGGATGATAGAAAGAGAATTGATGCCTTTGAGCTGTGGTGCTGGAGAAGAGTATTGAATATACTGTGGACTGCTAGAACAAACAGGTTTGCCCTGGAGAGGGTAAAGCCAGAATGCTCCTTGGAGTCAAGGATTCTGAATCTTCCTCTGACATACTTTGGGCATGTTGCAAGGAGGGACTGGTCCTGGGAGAGGGACATCATGTTAGGCAGAGTGGAGGGACGGTGCAGGAGAGGAAGACCCTTGATGAGATGGATCGATTCTGTGAGTGGAGTGGTGGGAATGAGTGTGTTTGAGGCAGCGATGTTGGCAAAGAGTAGAGCGGTGTTTAGGGCTCTTGTACGTAGGGTCATTGTGAATCGTAAACAACTCAATGGCACATACAACAACAAAAAAAAACTGCATATCTTTAGTAAACCAACCTTACTAGAAGCTGATAATAGCTCTTTATTGGCTAATTGAAACCAACAAAATTATTAAAAAAACCCCTATTTTCTCAAGGTAAAAATAAACCCACAGAATACAATTCACAGCGAAAAAAAGTTTGAATTCTCTATGTCTTCCCACATCAGTTTGAATGTCAAAGAAACAAAAATTAAGGAGAAGCAGTTTTTGAAGCTTTTGGAAAGGATACAATATTTAAAATCCTCAAGAGGAATATTACTTTTAATGACTACATTTGAACCATTTGAAGTCCTATCTCCATGCCTTTCATCAAACGACTTAGTCATTTCGAGCAGATTTTTAAAATTTTGTTTCCAATTAAACTCTGTTAGTAATGACTTATCAAACTATTTCCTCTGGATAATCATATAAGCACCAAATAAAAACAGTGATATAACTTGATGATACGATGCCTAAATCGCCTGCTTGCTGGTTTAGTAATTAATGGAAATGAAATGCATGGAACTACCACATAAAAATATCCTGAGACACGTTATGTTTGCAATCAATTGTTTTATTATCCCTAGTGCCTTGGAGTTTCATGTTATTAATACCAATATATTTTCATCAGTTGAATCAATAAAGACGTGTTATAATGAATGTTTCATGCTCAGTCTTGAGGATAATAGAAAAACTGACAGACTAAAAAATGACTGGAGTTTCCTTCAGCCCTAATGTAAGTCATTATGGTGGATGCGGGCTTTTTATCTAGGCAGCTCTTCCCTATTTTCACAGAGTAGAGGCATTTACTTCTCCCGTGATTTTGTGTAGAGCCTTTTTCTTAGAATAATTCCTGCAGGATGGTAGAAATAACCCACTTTCTGCTTGTCAGAGAGGGCTAAGCCCTGTTCTTGTAGAGGTGTAGGCAAAAAAGAGGTTCATGCAAAAGTACCCTTCAAAAGGAAAATTTGGAAGCAGTACTTCACGTCTCATGAGAAGAATATATCTACTTTAAGCAGCAGAGCCATGGGGTTTCCTCATCTTCCCTTCTTGGGGAAATGGCTCAGAGTAGAGACAGCCAACAACCAGAGCCAGCTGCCACCACCCAACTCCCCAAACTACATCTGTGTGAACACACATACACACCCTACACACACACACACACACACAGAGAGAGAGAGAGAGAGAGAGAGAGAGCAATGCTCCTATCTTTCCCCATTTTTTTCTTTCCACATCCCTTCTTTTCTACTGGGAAACCAATCACGCTGGTGATTAAGTGACTTTCTTGAGGTTACCCTTTTTTATTCTCAGTATACTTCAGAAATCAGAAATGAAAGAAAAATTCTTGACTGCCACCACTTCCCTGTGCCCAAAGGGAGAGAGTGCAGCTCATATAATCTTATCAATCTGTCAGTGTTCTCTCAGGAAAGATGTAACACAAAATGAGGTGGTGTTTTACATCTGCGTGGTGCTATAATCTGGACTGTAAACTCTGGTGGCTTAGTGATAAGGAATTGCACTACCAACACAAAGGTATGTGGTTCAATCCACCAGCAGCTCTATTAGAGAAAGATGAGCAATTCCCTCCTGGGCAATTTACAGCTCTGAACACCCACTAGAGGGTCAGCAACTAGTTAATACCAGCTTGATGATATGCAACAGCATCTTGATAGAAGAATAGTAATCGATAGATTGATCCAGTGATATGACATTCATCTATGCTCTAGAAATGGGTGCATGGAATCAACAGGATTTCATTGCATTGCTACCAGCCATACTATCCTGAAAGATTTTCCTTCACACTTTTTTGGTTTGTTGCTGATTTCCAATCTCCTAAGAATGTTAATGTTTTAGTAGTGAGGTATAGGTTTTCATCATGGTAATATCAATACCCAGATTTGGTTATCCAAGGTCTAGGCATCAAGGTGCTATTCTTCCTATAGGCTAAAAAAGTTAGAGAGTTGCTGTATCTGCTCTGATAAAAAGATAATTTGACTCATAAAAACACCCATCCATCCAGTAAATATTACTCACTGACTGTTTGCTGTCAGATATCTGCCAGGGGCAGGAGATACAGTGATGAGCAGAACTCAAGCTAATGGGCAAGCAGAAAGCTGCTGTACAGTGTACTAAAAGTCACGGTAAGGAGTATAGAGGGTGTTTTATGAGCTCATACAAGTCGTACCTAACACTGTCTTAGGGAAGCTTTCCCAAAGGAAGTGAAAAATAAATTGAAATCTTAACAATAAGAAACAGTAGAAGAACTGGAGGGAAGAAAGGCCCCAGGGTGCAATGACACTCAGTAAATAATTCCTACAATGGTAGATAGAATACACATATTTTATATCCATATAGGCCATGTGGGGAAAACTCATAAAAATGAGCACACAAATAAATTATTTGATAAATACTTTCACAAAAAAGTAGAGTTAAGGGAAAGAGAATATGGAAGACTAGTATTTTAGACAAAGGCATAATGGAAAGTCACTCTGAGGAGTTGACATTTAAAGAAAAACAATTAGTTAATGAAGATGAAATGTTTAGAACTACCTACCACACAATATACTTTGTTGATGATTATTCTAAGATGAGAAAATAGAAAGTACTCTGAGGTGATAACATGCTTGATGTGTTAAAGAATAACTTAAAGACTAGTGTGGCAGAGAGGAAGGAGAAAAAGTAAGCTGTATCTGTATCATTCCACATCTTGACTTATAATCCAAATACAAACTCAATTGCCATAGAGTCAGAAGTGACTCATAGCTGACTATCCAGTGGGGTTTATGAGGTTTTAAATGATACAGGAGGAGATTGCCCATCTATCTCCCAAGAGACATTGTTAAAATATTTTCATAAAGATAGCTCTGGATGGTACATGAAGAAAAGATGTGATGTGTATGAAAACACAAAAAGACAGGCTTGTAAGTTATTACAGTACCATAAAATATTAGCGATAATGGTGGCTTAAACTAAGGTTTTAGTACTAGAGAGTAGATTCAGAACATATTATAAAGGTACAAAGGGGGGAAAAGGCTGCTTAATTGAAAGTAAAATATGAGAGCAATAAAAAGTGCAAATGGGATGTCACTATGTGATTGATGATAGCATTTTGTCAGATAATAACTAATTACTTGAAAAGAAACAGAATTAGGTTGTAGTAAAGAGGACTGTGAATCATGAGTTTAATACTAGACAAACGATGTTGAAGATTCTGATTGGACATCCAAAATCCAACTCCCTTCTAGGATATGCAAATTTGGTGTTTAGGAGAAAAGTTGAGCTGAGGAGAGCATATTTGGAAGTTATCAAAGTGAGGATGGTAGAGAGAAACTAGTAATTACCCAGGATGCTATCCATTTGGAAAATCTGAGCAGCTAGAAAACAAGTCTGAAGGTTGAAGACCAGAATGCCACAACCACACCTAGAGGTTAAGGAAATAGAGAATGTCTTAACACAATTGGCAGCTGTTGTTGTCATTGTTAGGTGACTGTCGAGTCAACTATGACTCAGGGTGATCCTGTGTACAACAGATTTGAACCCTGTCCTACCCTGTGCTATCCTCACCATTACCAATATCCTCAAGCCCACTGCTACAGTCATTATTTCATCTTACTGAAGGTCTTCTTCTCTCTTTTTTTTAAGGTGGAGGAAGTCTTTATCGGAGAGTGGGGTGAAGGTGGTAGGGGCTGGGTTGTGGTCAGGTGGGGCAGGCCCCCACCAGTTGTCCAGGTAGCCTGGGCTGAGAGGCCTCAGTTGGCACGTCAGGGTCCTGGGAGTGTGGGGGGACCCAGCCCCCGAGCCCAGGCCCCACCCATGGACACTTGGGAACAACCAAGCACAGAGTGGACAGCTAGGGCTTTAGACGGGGCAACACGCATGGCTGGGCCTGCACAGCAGATTGGGCACCAGTGGGAGGAGCAGTTTAGGCTGTGGGAGGCTGGCAGGTAGCCTGGACCTCACAGATTCCCTGGGATTCACAAGAAATGAAAGAAAAGGAGACCCGGTGAAAGGCTTGACTGAGTGTGACTCTGAAGGCGGGAAAGTCGAGTTAGGCTGGAAGGCGAGGAACTGGGACAGGACCGGCTCTGAGGCGGGCGGCTCTCCCAGGCGTGTTTCTCAGACGCCACAGAGGTGCATACGCTGGGATGGGTGCTGGGGAGGCAGGACTGTGACTAGGCACTGCTCCTCCTTTGTCCTGGGAGGTAGCCAGTGCTCAGTTGGCATTTCTCTGGCGGACATTCTTCTCCTTGTCGTTGACATGGTGACTCCCACTTTTTAGTGGTACAGAGCCCATGTCTTTATCATCCAACACCTCCTCCGGCTTCTGCCGCTTTTTCGTAGACAAAGATGATGGTGACCAGCACGAGGACCTCAGCCACGATGCCCAGGAACAGCCAGAGCGCGGCCAGGCGGCTGCGCACATACAGGGTGATAGAGGCCTGGTCGGTGCCTGTGGAGCTGGTGCCGTTGCACACGTACACGCCTGGGTCCTTCTCCAGGTCCAGGCTGCTGACGTGCAGCTCATTCCGCGTGTCCAAGGAGGTCACCAGAAACTTGTTCTGGGAGCTGTTGGTGATGAGCTGCTCCTCTGCGTCAGTCTTCTTGAACCAGACCCCGCTGGTGATGGGTGGCAAGGAGTTGGACTTGCACTTGAGGGCGACTGTCTCGCCCTCGTTGGCATGTTCCGACTTCTTCACAGCAAAGACTTTGGGGAGGCCCTCCACGGAGATGCTGGCCCTGCCTGCGTCCTCTGGGAGGAAGATGCAGTCGTACTTGCCCCCGCTGTCCTCTGAGTCCATTTCAAACTGGGTGCTCAGGCTGGACAACTGATCCTCCATGAGCACCTTGTCGCCCTGCATCCAGCGGTGGCCCTCGATGGGTGTGGTGCTGTGGTTCAGGGTACACGTCAGCAATGTCTTGGAGTCCATCTTCTCCACGAAGATCGAGACCTCACGAGCAGCCCTGAGGCACCGTCGATGCCCAGCAGCGCGGCCACCAGCACCACGAGCAGCACCGCCACCATGTCGCCTCTCTGCCCACGGAGCCACCGCCAACCGCCGCCGCCGCCGCCGCCGCGTCCGCGGCCCCAATAAGAACCGTTTTTCTTCTCTTTTGTTGACACTACACCTTTCCAAGCAGGTTGTCCTTTCCAAAGGACTGCTGTCTCTTATAACAACATGCTCAAAGTACGTGAGATGAAGCTTCATGACCCGTACTTCTAATGAACCCCTGTCTGCACTTTCTCCAAGACATATTTGTTTGTTCTTTTAGCAGTCCATTAAATAGTGTTCTATCTTCTCTAACACCATAACATAAAGGCATTGATTCTTCTTCTGTTATTCTTATTCATTGTTAAGATGCATAGAAAGTGATTGGAACGACACTTGAATCAGGTGCACCTTAAAGAATGGATAACTACTTAAGAGAATGAAAATTTTAAAAAAATTATAATGTCTTGGAGAGCAAACGAGGTTAGTATTTCTGAAAGGAGGAAATGTATCCATTTTATCACGTTTGTGAGATGGGGATTGTTTATGGACCATTGTATTTAGCAACATGAAGGCTGATGGGCTGTGTGCGTGCAGATGAGTATCACTCCCACCTCAACACAATTAAGAAGACATCTGGCTTCTTCATTTCTCTCTCTTGCTGTCTCTGCAGCCATGAAAGCCCTTGCTCCAGAAGACAGAGTTATAAGGCAGAGAACTACCTGACCTATGTGAGGTTCTACGTGAATGAGAAATAATCCTTTTGACAGATTCAATGGAGAGTCAGGGAAAAGGAAGATACTCATTGAAATTAATTAATGTAGTGCCTGCAACAATGACTGCCACATGGGAACAATTTTGAGGCTAGAGCAGAATCTGGTAGTAATTATGTTGTACACCCGAGTATTATGAGTCAGGACTGACTTGTTGGCATCTAACAATAACAAAACACTAAGGTGTGAGGGATTACCTGTGGAGGATATTACTGTTGTTGTTAGGTGGGTATCATCAAGTAAACTCGGACTCACAGCAATTCTATGTCTAATAGATCACAAATCTTCCCAATTCTGTGCCATTCTCATAGAGATTCCAAAACAATCTCTCATAAACTCATTGTTGCAGTCACTCGGTTAAACCATCTCATTGTGGGTTTTCCTCTCCTGCACAAACTCTACTTTCACTAGTTTGGTGTACTTTTAAGAAAATTATCTCCACCTCACAACATGCTTAAAGTATATGAGATGAAGTTTCACCATCCTTGCCTCTAAGAAGCATCCTTGTTGCATTTTCTCCATGAAAAGTTTGTTCTTTGATATCCATGGTATGTGTAGTCAATACTTCCTACCAACACAACAATCTAAAGGCATGATTTTTTCTCCAATATTCTTTACTACTTATCCAACTTTCAGACACATAAGAAGCAACTGAAAATATTATTCGAGCAGGTGCATCTTAGTAATAAAGCTGAAATTATTGCTCTTCAGCACTTTAAAGAGGTTAGTAATAGCTGATCCTCCCAATGCAACATGTCTTTTGATTTCTTGACTTCATGGATATTATTTTTGGATGGATGTTGTCCAAGTAAAGTGAAATAATTGAAAACTTCAATCTTTTCTAGTTATCATTATGTTGTCCATTGGTCCAGTTGTGAGGAATTTGTTTTCCTTGATGTTGAGATGCAGTTCATACTGGAGACTTTCATCTCCTTCAATAAGGGCTCTAAGTTCCCTTCATTTTCAGTGAGAACGTTTTTAACACTTGAGTAATGAAGGCTGTAATGAATCTTGCTGAAATCCTGATGCTACATTCTTCTTCACAGAGTTCTGCTTCTCAGATGAAAAAGGAAATAATAGAAAATTAAGCACCAAGATGAAGCTAGAACTAGATTTAAGGGGCAACTGGATCTAGGGAACAATGGTGAGAATGAATCTACAGTGGACATAAAAAACTCATTAAAATACATTAGAAATATGAAGCCAGTTGATTCAGAATTCCACATACAATTTCTTACACAGCTAAATTCAACCCAAACCAAACCAAATTCAACTCAGTTCCAACTTGTATGATCTTGCATTAGCAGGTAAGTGTATATTGGTTCTACTGCTTCTAATTTTGGCAATAGTCTGAAACAACAGTAAAATAAAGCTAAATAATAAACCTCCTAACCAAGGCATACATCTCACTGATGAGAACTTTTGCAAAGAGACACTAGAGCTAAAAGCCAACCCTCTGACCATTGCGTGAGGTTCACCCTCACAGACAGTAAAATTTGAAAACCAAATCATACATGATGTAGACTTCTTTAGCAAAAACAAATCGTTTATTTTTACACACATTTTAAGCCATTTTTTATGTTTCCCAAGGAAGGCACATCTGCTCCAGGAAATCACAGAGGAAATATGAAAAAAGAACAAAATTAGAGAAAAATATTTTTGTAGAATTGCTTTCACAACATTGACTCTGATTCTGCTTGGTAGAAATTATCTAGCGGATAAATTTGTTTCAGGATAAAATATATATTAATAAATATATCTGTTAAATAGGATATCAGTCTAAAGAGATACTTAATGATTAGCCTGTCTAGGGTCATGCCTTAGTTCAAGTCTGGCTTGGGCTGTAGAAAAATAGGAAAGTAGTGAGGAACCAGTCATTGTGGACAGTGCAGTTATTCTTGGGAAACAAAATTTACCCAGGAAAATAGTGGCAACAAAGTTTTTAGATTATAATTGCTAAACTGTGATTAAAAAAAAAACAACACAAAACAACCCCCCAAAAAAACCAAACAAAAACCCATTTTATTTCAATCCCTAATTTTCCCAGAAGATACCTGCTAAGAGAAAAATAGGAGGACTTTTTGTAAGCTGATTTTTTGCCTCTAATAACTTAATCTTGTAAGCATATTTCATTTGGGTTTATAGATAAAAATTGATGCTGGATGCCTAAGACCATATCAATAGAGAGTAAATGGCATACCTTATCTCCCTCAATCTTCACATGCTCACATGGTAAGAACCGATTTAAAATTTCCCCACACCACTTGAATTAATAATTTTCACAAACATAGTATTCAAGAGATAATTTCTTAGAAGTATAGCAAATGTAAATGTAAATGTTTCTGTTCTTTCTCTCTCTTTCTAGAATCATTTCTATCCTTTGTCTAATATTATCCTTTGGAAACAGGAGTGGCATTCACTTTCTAAATAACATGCCTCTGAAAACTCTATGAACTCTGAAAAATGTCATTAGTTGTAGAGGGGCTTCAAGCCTTTTGTTCATAGAGTCACTATGAGTCGTGCTCGACTCAAAGGCAATAAACAACAACACAATATTATACTGACTCAGTCACTATCATCTTCCATTGAACTTACTGAGTGTTTGAGCTCTGGTAGCCTAATGATAAGAAGCTACACTGCAATCCCAAAGGCACATGGTTTAAATCCACCAGAAGTTGTGTAGGTAAAGGATTGGCAATTCCTTTCATGTAATTTACTGCTTCTGAAAACCTACTGGAGGGTCAGCTATGGGTCAGTTATGACTTGACAACACATAGTAACTATAACATTTATGAAGAATCTACCATGTAGAAAAATGTATTCTTTCTAGTAGAGGAACTACAACATCGAACAAGAGTTTAGCGTGTAATAGAGAATATTATCTCTTCAGTATTGGTATGAGAGGATTGGTGAAGAGTCATAACCTGGGATTAGACAAATGTGTGTGTATAGTCAGAGAGACTATTTCATTTCAGCTCTAAGATGATATTCACTACAGCAAGATGGTTCCCTAAAAAAAGTTATTAGACAACTAGCGCTGGCTAGATCAGGGTCCTGAAAGTTCCATATATCCAACAAAGAAAAGTGGAAACAAAAATTATAAAAAAGATGAATGCCAGAAACTAAAAGAGTCAGCAACAGGGCTGGAAATTGGAGACTAAACCATGGGAGCTAGGCTGACATACTTACTTGGGAGTAGAGAGTGTTCAGAGAAGACTTGGAAAGTGGTGTCAGAATCTCGGAAAACAGCATAATTTAGAGAGTATAAAGACAAAGCAGTCATCATGAAAAGGCCTTGAAGATATCAAACCATTGTCATCACTAGGACCAAAGGACAGAAAACGGAAAGAAAGTTTTACGTATGAGGTAATGGTTATCTGAAAAGTCGGGGACCGTAGATTGACAAAAGGCTACTTGGTACTTTTTAGGACTTTATTGGAGACTTTCTAGAAAGCCTGGGGTGAGGGTTGACTGAAATAGTTGCCTAAAATGTCTATTCTTTTGCTTGAAATCTCTGACATATTTACATACAGGACATCTTCATGGTAAATACCACACTCACATATGATGAATCACATTTTCTTTTTAAGAGTCAGTTCACATGACTCCCAGACGGTATGACTATAAATCATTTTTCATTTCGACAGGTACTCCAGTCTGTTTCCAAACAGACTATGATTTTTTTTTTTCTAACCTTGCTATTGTAAGAACTCAGAGTCACTCAAAGAATTTCATTCTTTTTCAATCAATTATTTTATGACAGGGAGTTGTCTACATTTCCATTTGGATTTACTGCAGTAATAAGTCTCAAAATCACGCAGTGAGACACAGGATAGTGGGCTGAATGTCACATTTTGTGAGAGAAGAGTCACAGTTTCACTTGCACTTCAGAGACACAGTCTTAGAGACACAGGGCACAAGTGGAATTTCTGAATGGTGCAGTTAAGCACTTGACAACTTATCAAAAGGTTGGTGGTTAGACTTCACCCAGAGGCAGCTCAGAAGAAAGAACTGATGATCTACTTCCAAGAGATCATAGTCACTGAAAACTGTATGAATAGGGTTCTACTCTGATACTCATGGGAACACTATGAACTGGAATCAACTTGATAATAACCAGTTTGGTTTTCTGTTTGATAGACACAGCTAAAGAGTAGCCTGTCTGGGTACTCAGTGAAGAAACATAGTGTATTCCAAACAGAGTAACTAAGGCCCAGAACACATTTGAATATTTCGAGTTACCCATCCTTCAGGGTGTTTGTTGTAGGAATTCTGTGATGTTTTCCCAAAAGGCTTGTGCAAGGGAATCCTGTGTGGTTTAAAATTAGGAATGGTGTGTGTCACAGTTGTTTGCTTTCTCCATACCTAGTCAATCTGTAGGCTGAGTAAACCATCTAAGAAGCTGAATTCTGATGAAGAACAATGTGTCATCAGGATAGGAGGAAGACTTATCAATAGCCAGTGTTATACAGATGACAAAACCTTGCTTGCTGAAAGTGAAGAGGACTTGCAACACTTGCTGCAGAAGAAAATAAAAGACTCCAGCCTTCAATATGGATTCATATCAACATAAAAGAAGACAAAAATCCTCACCACCAGATCTATATACAACATCATGATAGATGGAGGAAAGATTGAAATTGACAACAATTTCATCTTCCTTATATCCACAATCAACACCCTTGGTACCAGCAGTCAGAAGAAATGAGGAGATGTATTGAATTGGACAAGTCTGGTGTCAGGGACCTCTTGAGGAATAATAATGTCATTTTGAAGATGAAGGTGCACCTCATTCAGGCAAGTTTTTTCCACCACTTGCTATGAATCTGAAAGTTGGACAATGAATAGGGATGAGACAGAATTGATGCCTTTGAGCTGCAGTTGAAGAAGAATGCGAAGTAACCCATGAACTACCCAAAGAACATACAAATATGTCTGAAGGAGAGGGGAATGAAGCCAGATAGCTCTTTGAAGACCATGATCATAAAGCTTCGTCTCACGTAATTTGGGCATTTTGCTAGAAGACGTACATCATTCTTGGCAATTTGGAGGGCTGGCAAAAAAGACAGGAAGACCCTCAATGAGAGAGCTTAACATGAGAGAGCAAAGGGCTCAAGTGTATCAGAGATGGTGAGGATGGCACAGAATAAGATAGGGTCCAGATCTCTTATTCATAGTCATACTCCTAGTCATACTCAACTGGACAGCACCTAATAACAAGTGATTTCCATTCATAGCTTGTATCATACTTGTATTTAAAATAAAATAAAAAATAAGGGAGCTCAGATGGCGTTAGTGGCAAGAAGCTGCACTGCAATCCCAGAGGTAGGTGTTTCGAATCCACCAGATGCTCTGCTGGAGAAGGAGGGGCAATCTCCTCTTTTACCAGTCAGGTTCAATTTGATGGCACACACACACAAAATAATAAAACAAAATAAATTTTTAAAAAAGTAGATTGAGAAAACTCAAGTTTGAAACCTGTCTTCACTACTTCCTGCCTGTGAAAATTACTCTAAAAAATTCTGTAAATCTCTTCTCAGTTTACCCTTCTATAAACAGGGATAAGAAGCTATGATCTGATAAAAAGGAGCTCTGGTAGTGGTGGGAGCCCATGGAACTTTTGCTGCTCACCCAAAGACAGCTGGGTGATCTCCTCTTAGGAGATTTAGTCTGCAAATGTAGTGGAAGGTCAGCTTTAACTTGGTTCAGAACTGACAACAATGGATTAATTTTTTGTTTGTTTGTCTTACTTGTTGCTCAGACATCTAAGGAAGGAAATTAAAATTATTTTAGAGAAAAGGATTACAACTCCTGATTATAAAATGTCTGGTACAAGCAGATGTTCAGCAAACAGAAGTTATTATCATTATTATTAACATCAGAATCTCTTATCACTTGGATGTGAGAAAAGACAGCTATACAACCCATACAGCAGGCGTGGGGGAATGGTGTCTGACTCCATTAACTCTGCAAGGGAGAAGAGTCAACATCGCCAGCACAAACCGATCTCTGTGAAGTCATGCATGCCAATAATGCTCCCACACCTACCTCTGTCAATTCTAATCTGAACGTCCCTTTCCACAGTTCTCGCTACTCTACAATTAGGTTCACCAATATGGTGCAATAGCTGCACTGAACTCACAGATGATATTCACAATTACATAGTTTATTAGGAAAGAAAGAAGTTTCTACTCAGGTTGGAAACACTCAGGGTACCTTTCTTCAGTCAGGCAGGACAGCTTCTCAGGAATACTTGCAGATGGGCCTCCCTCTGACATTCAACATCACGGTTCTAGACCAGAGTCACAAGGTACTTCAATTTTGTCATTAATGTGCATTCCCACCTCCACCATGGTGAGGACAAGCCTTTGAGTTGTAGTTCCATAGGGTGGCATTTACAGTTTACATTACAGTCCTGACTGATGCTGATCTCAAATTCTCCACTACTTCTCTATTTCTCTCTCTCTCTGTTAAAAAACTCTAGAGATTAATATATTCTACTTGTGATTTTGATTAGGACATTTCATATATACATTCAAATGTAATCTCTAAATAGTTGTAGTGACATAATGTGTATTGTGTTATACTATTAATCAAAAGGTTTCTCTGCTATTTACTTTGATGTTGATGCTGTTTTTTATCTCCATCTTATGCAATCTTGCACTGGGATCTTGGGCCCAAAGGAACTTGATAACCTCTCTGCTTGTACTTTCTAGATGGTAGCAAAAAATTCTTGATGTTTTCACCTTTGTATCTACTTAATTTAAGCCTGGTAGGATGGCAAAATCGACCAATACACTTGCTAATAATTTGCATGCACATAATTTGCATATCCCCACTCAAGAGGCATTATTTACCTTAGTTACGTATAAGCAAGCTATCCAATTGTTGATAGTTGTAGAGGGAATTCAGGCCTTTTGTTCATAGGGTCCGCTCTAAGTTGTACTCGACTTGAAGGCAATCAACAACAACATCCCATTGTGTGGCAATATTTGTGTATTTCTACCCAGCCATGTGGTGAAAAATGACTCTTCTAAGTCATTGACTAATCTATTATAGCACAACATTATAATAAAGGTAAATATGGCAGAATCTTAAAAATAAAGAATTTAATGCTAACCTGTTTGATACTTGATTTGTGAAACAAGCATGGAATAGTGACAGAGGCCACTGTTAAGCTCAGTATCACTTAGAGAAAATGCCAAGGAATCACCTACAAGTGTTTCAGCTATCAAAGTACTGATTTTGAGAGCAAGTTTTTGCTTCGATATTCTCTTAGAAGGATTCAGAATAAGTAAAGATAGAATTAAGGAATTAAATAATAATTAAAATAGTAATACATTGTTAGATTCAAAATCAAGAAAGAAGTGCATCAGGGATGTGTCCTTTCTCCATACCTTTTCAATCTATATGTGGAACAGATTGTCCAGGAGGCTGGGCTTTTTGACAAGGAATGTGGCATCGGGATTGGAGGAAGACTCATCAACAGCCTGTTATGCAGATGATACAACCTTGCTTGCTGAATCTTAGGAGGACTTTAAGCATTTGCTACAGAAGGTTAACAACTGCAGTCTTCAGTATAGATTGTGCCTCAACATCAAGAAAACAAAGATTGTCACCAATGGAACAATTGACAACACCATGATAAAGAAGAGATTGAGATTGCTAACATCTTGCTCAAATCCACGATTAATATTCTTGTCACTAACAGAAAATCAAAAGACAAGTGGCTTTGGGAAAGTCTGATGTGAGGAACCTCTCCAGAGTGTTGAAGAGCAGCAATGTCAGTCTGGAGACTAAGGTGTGCCTGATCCTGGCCATAGTCTACTCAATTACTTTCTATGCATCAGCGATCTGGACAATGACTAAGGATAACAAGAGAAGAATCAATACTTTTGACGTGTGGTGCTGAAGAAGAGTATTGAACATACCATGCATGTCCTGGAGTGGGTGAAGCCAGGTTGCCTCTTGGAGGCAAAGAATTCGAGATTCTGTCTCATATCCTTTGGTCATATTGCCAGGAGACACTTATCCTTGGAGAAGGACATTTTGCTTGGAAGGGTGAAGGGTTAGCATAGGAGAGAAAGACCCTAGATGAAATATATTGACACAGTGACCAGGGTAATTGGGGCAGGTATGTCAGAGACAGTGAGATTGGGAGTAGGATTCAGAGCAATTACACATTGAGTTACTGTGAGTTACAGTCAATGCAACAGCATATAAGAACAACAAACTGTTAAAGAGAAATAAAAGGAAAAAATGACACATATATAACAAGAAAATTGAAACTGCAGAAATGATTAAAGCAGGACATTCAACCAACATAAAAGTTGGAATTTCTAGTTACCTTTTGGCTTCAAGCATGTATAATAACAAATGGATGAATTATGTTACTCATATGTTCTGTGTTCCCAGGAACAGTACAAATTATAAAGGTACAATTTTCTGAAAAGGTGAGAGAGATACATAGTTTTGAAAGCAGAGCATGGACTCAGTCTGCTGGCATTTGCTGCATGAATTTATACATCACTATCTGTGAACCTTGTTATGCATCAGAGAGTTGGACAATGACCAAGGAGGATAGAAGGAGAATTGATACCTTTGAGCTGTGGTGCTGGAGAAGAGTATTGACAATACCATGGACTGCTAGGAAAACAAACAGATTTGTCCTGGAAAGGGTTAAACTGGGTGGCTCTTTGGAGGTAAGGATTCTGAGGCTCCGTCTAACATACTTTGGACATGTTGTGAGGAGAGACAGGTCCTCGAGAAGGACATCATGCTTGGGAGGGTGGAGGGACAGTGCAGGAGAGGAAGGCCCTCTATGAGCTGGATTGATTCAGTGACTGGGATAATTGGGATGGGAGTGTCAGAGACAGTGCGATTGGCACAGGACAGAGCGGAGTTTAGGGCTGTTGTACATAGGGTCGCTATGAGTCGCAAGTGACTCGACGGCACATAACAACAACAACAACATCTGTGAACCAAGAGTTTATTTACCATACATGCCTGTGTGGTTATACTGTATCTTCTTGTCTTTGGGGACCAGGGAATCAGTTCAAATTACCTGGGTTTTATATAGACGCCAGTGTAAAGAACAGCTGACAATTGAATTTTAAAAGACTTGGAGTTTTCAATGTCTTTAGTTTTAGGGAATGCTGGCTAAATCATGCTTTGCCTATGGAGAAGAATAAATTGAGAAGAAAAGCATATAATAGAAAGGAAAAAAATATGATATACGTTTACATGACTTTTTACTGTAATTATAAAAATTACATAACACACACAAAGATGTACCTGTGCCGGATTAAATAAAGAACAGCATGAAACTTTCTGGGGAAACCTTAACATGATTCAAGGAACACCTCCTGCTGGGTGTTAGGAGGGCACTAAGCCTCAAGAATGGTGGCAACATTGCAAGTGGCTCTTGTGGACCCATCATCTGAACAGAGCTCTGATTTCAATAGCCCTGTATCTGTGTATCTTGATTTTAATAGACCAAAATCAGGTCAAGTATCAGTTCTGGTTTAATTAGGTTTCACCAGGAAATGACCCTGGGAGCAAGTTCATTGAGAAGAAGCATAATTAGGAATCTTGTGTGAAGGTAAATGTTTTCCAATACTACTCAAGGCTTGGCCAGCCACTGTGTACGAGAATAGAGAACAAGATAAACTAAAGAAAGAAAATACTTCCAGCACTGGATTAGCTCTTGTGGCATGGACCATTGATTTAAAATGACATGAAAGCCATAAAGAAGGCAATGTATATGTCACAGATATTGATTGGGGTTGGGAAATAAAGAAAAAGCAAGTGAAATTGGAAATTGCAGAACAGTGAATTGAGCTCTTGAAAACCTGCACATAGACCAAAATTGTTAAGAATAGAACAAAGGGACACTTTTTGGTTTAAAATGAGGGAAGATGTACGTCAGTGTTTCATCCTTTCTCCATACGTATTCAGTTTGTATGCTGTGCAAATAATCTGATAAACTAGACTATATAGAGGAGAATGCTACATCAGGCTTGGAGAAAGACTCGGTAACAACCTGTGATATGAGATAAGACAACTTTGCTTGGTGAAAACAAAGAGGACTTGAAGCACTTGCTTATAAAGATCAAAGAATAGATTCTTCAGAAGAGATTATACCTCAACATAAAGAAAACAAACATACTTATACAAGCTAACATCACAAAAATTAGAAAAGGGATCAAAGTTCAATGACTTTGTTTCACATCCATGGAAGCAAGGTCGAACTTTAAATAGTTTTTCTTGGGTCAAATCTGTGTCCAAGAATGTGTTGTACCTGGCCCACATCATGGTATTTTTCCATGATCTATTATTAGGAAAGATCAATCACTGGAGAAAAACATTATTCTTGGTAATGTGAAGTCAATGAAAAAGAGGAAGATATTCTAAGAGAAAGACTGAACAAAAATTGTAGCATGGATCATGGATTACAAGGATGCCCCAGGCTAGGCAGTGGTTTGTTCTGTTGTGCTTTGGGTTTATGTGAGTCAAAATGTTTTAGCATCAAACAATGATAAATATACATTTGTATACTAGAGTTGAGGAAGCTTTTGTAGCCTGGTGGTAATGAATTACGTCACCAACCCAAAGTATGAATTTCTAATCCACCAGCTATTCCACAGAAGAAAGATGTATAATCTCTTCTGTGCTGCTGCCTCTGAAAATCCCTCAGAGGGTCAGCTATGGGTTGATTTCAACTCAAGGGCACACAACAGCAACAACACATGTTTAAATATTTCTTAAGAATTTATCTTCATTTTTTAGCTCGTGATAAGGAACTGTGCTGCCAATGCAAAGGTGGTTGTTGTTGTTATGTGCCGTCGAGTCGTTTGCGACTCATAGCGACCCTATGTACAACAGCCCTAAACGCTGCTCTATCCTGTGCCAATCGCATTGCCTCTGACACACCCATCCCAATTACCCCAGTCACTGAATCAATCCACCTCATATAGGGTCTTCCCCTCCTGCTCTGTCCCTCTACCCTAGGAAGCATGATGCCCCTCTCCAAGGACCTGTCTCTCCTTACAACATGTCCAAAGTATGTCAAACGAAGCCCCAGAATCCTTGTCTACAAGGAGTAGCCGGTTTAACCCTCTCTAGGATGGATCTGTTTGTTTTCTTGGCAGTCCATGGAACATTCAATACTCTTCTCCAGCACCACAGCTCAAAGGCGTCAATTC
>NW_006399995.1:2849207-2850612 GCF_000299155.1 Elephantulus edwardii
TTTCAGTGCACTTTCTTACCACTAGGTCATCAGAGCTCAGATATTATCTTGTTGGTTTTGGATACCATTGAGTTGGAACTCACTCATGGCTGAACTTCTAGCAGGTTTTCAGAGGCAATGTAATCAAATGGGAGGAGACTGCATATCTTTCTCCTACAGAGAGGCTGGTGCATTTGAACCACATGCCCTTGGGATTGCAGCATAGTTCTTTACCACTAGACCACTAGAGCTCAAACCAGATATTATCTTAGAATCGTTAAATTAAAATTTTGGGACAAAGCACTCTCATTGCCATCCACCCTAAATTGTTGTTGTTGTGTGTTTTTTCATGTTGACTATAACTCATAGCAACCCTGTGAACAATGGCTCTAAACCTTGCCATATTGTGAGCCAACCTCACCATCACTGACATAGCTGACTCCATTGCCATAGTCACTGTGTCAATCTATATCATCCAGGGTCTTCCTATTTTGTGCTGATACTCTACCCTTCCAAATATGATGTCTTTCTCCAAGGACTTGTCTCTCGTGGCTGTATGCCCAAACTAGTTTGATGGAGTTTGAAAATCTTTGCCTATCAGTTTACACATTCAATGTAATCACAGTAAAAATACCAATCCCATTCTTCAACTAGATGGAAAAAGTAATCTCCAGTTTCATTTGGAATGGAAAGAAGCCCCAAATAAGCAAAGCACTCCTTAAAAATAGAAAAAAGGTAGGAGGCATCTCACTCCCTGACTTCAAATCCTACTACACTGCCATGGTGGTTAAGACAGCGTGGTACTGGTACAATGACAGAAATACATCAATGAAATAGAATTGAGAACCCAGAAATCAGCCCATCGACCTATGGTCACCTGATTTTTGACAAGGATATGATATCAGTTAAGTGGGGAAATGACAGCCTTTTAAACAAATGGTGTTGGCAAAATTGGAAAAATATCTGCAGAAAACTCAAGCAAGATTTACACCTCACTCCATATAAAAAAAACCAGCTCAAGGTGGATCATGGAGCTAGGACTAAAACCAAGGACTATAAACGTCATTAAAGAAAAGCTTGGATGAACCCTAGTAGTCCTATTCCACAACATAAACAGTTTTCCAAGTATCCTGAAAAATCTACAACCAGGAGAAGATAAAATAGATGAATGGGACCTTCTAAGACTCAAATCGCTATGCACATCCAAAAACTTCTCCAACAGGGTAAAAAGAGAAGCCACAGACTGGAAAAAAGTATTTGGTAATGACATATCAGATAAGGAACTTACATCTAGAATTAATAAAATACTTGAGCACCACAACAATATAGGGTAAACAATCCAGCTGAAAAATGGGCACAGGATATGAACAGACACTTCACCAAAGAAGACATTCAGATGGCCAACAAGCACATGAAGAAATGTTCA
>NW_006399995.1:2850712-2859099 GCF_000299155.1 Elephantulus edwardii
CGCAATACGTTTTTTGATTTCCTGGCTGCTGGTGCCAAGAGTGTTGACCGTGGAGCCGAGCAAACTGAAGCTGTGAACAATCTCAATCTCTTAGCTGAAGTTTTAATTCACCAGTCACTTACTCCATGGGAGAAAGACGAGCAATCAACTCCCATTGGTTTTCTGCCTTTAAAAACTGCTGAGTCGATTCCAACTTAATGGTACACAACCACAACTACAACAATACATTTTATCAGTTTCTACCATGGTTGCACTGCTAACTCAAAGGATGCAAGTCTCTGGTTTAAGTCCTCCAGTGATTCCACAGGAGAAATAAGAATAATTCCTCTTATACAATTTATAACCTCAATAACCCATTGAAGGGTGAGCTATAAGTTGCTTCTGACTCAATGGCAATAAGAAAGTGAGAAAGAATGCAATTAATCAATCATGCAATCTGATCCTTTTACTTTAATTCAATTTAGCTATCTGTTAAATTTTATGACCATCTCCCTCTTATACTGTCTTTGATAACCACAAAAAATTGTTTTTTAAACAAGGAATAGATATACAGAAGCCTGCCTTGCATACTTCTGGGAAAAATTAAAATATCAAAAACAAATCCAAGTACAAACATCTGGAGATTTGCATATTATTCATTTTCTCGACTTTGCTTGCTTTTTGGGTGGTGTATGTCTGTGTATTTCACAGAAGCACAATCAAATATTCTTCTAAAGGTCAGCAACAATTTGTTGCGATGCACATAGTCAAATGTCTTTGCATAGTCAGTGAAACACAGACATTCCTTTAGTTCTCTCTGCTTTCAACTAAGCTCCATCTAACATTGGTTATCATGTCCCTAGTGCTGTGGCCTCTTCTAAACCCAGATTGCACATTTTGAAGTCCTCTGTTGATGTACTGCTCCAGACATTTTCTTATAATCATTAGCAGGATTTTCCTTGCAAGTGACACTAATGATATTGTTAGATAATTTCCACACTCTGTCAGGTCACCTTTGTTTGGAATAGGAGTAAACATGGATCTTTTCCTGTCACTTGGTTTAGTAATTGTTTGTTGCGGTCAGTTTGCCAGAAACTTGACAGCAACACCCTGATGGAAGTAAGCATAAGGATGGAGATACACCACTCCGGAAGAGGATCGGAGAGTCCATCCAGTTTGATTTTATTGGGATAAGCACTGTACTTATATACACAGGAAAACAAGATAGGGTGGGCTTATAGATGTGGGACATGCGGATTGGTCAGGAGAACCTTAGTCTCCTGCGGATCACTCCCAGCTCAACAAATGCAGCAACCATCTTCCCCGGTGGCGAGCTTTCTCAAGACGGTACAGCCAAACACAGGGGAGAATTCTCTACCCCATATTAAAGGTCACTGGAAGGCTTGCATCTGTCTGGAGTTCAGGCGACCCATCCTGGCCAGAGACACTCCCTTCCTCCCCAACATTCCGCAACAGTTGTTCTCCAGATTCCGTGGCACAGCCTGGTGAGCTCTTCCAGAGCAGCATCTGTTTGCTGAAATATGTCAATTGATATTTTTTTTTTCATTTCCTGGGGCCTTAATTTTTTTTAATTCCTTCAAAGCAGACTGAGCTTCCTCCTTCATCACCATTGCCTCTTGAACATATTTTGTTTCTTGAAATTCTTCTATGTCAGCCAATTCCATTTGATATAGTGATTCTGTGTACTCCTTTCTTCTTCTTTTGATACTTCCTGTATCATTCAATATTCTACCCATAGCATCCTTAAGTATTGCAACTCAAGGCTTAAATTTGTTCTTCAGTTCCTTCAGATTAAGAAATGCTGAGTGAGTTTGACTCTTTTGATTTTCCAACTCCTGCTCTTGCACATTTCATTATAATACTTAGCATTATCTTTTTGAGCTGTCCTTTGAAATATGCTTTTCAGTTCTTTATTAAAATATTTTCATTGGGTTTCCAATAATAATGCCTTTACATTATGTTTCATTCATATACACTGTGTTTTATTCAACCTTTTATTCATATTATGTTTCATACAATCATTCATACATTCTATTTTAATTTTTTAAAAATTTGTTTGTTTGCAAAGCTCATATACATTGTGTTTCATACAATTATCCTTATGCATATGTTTTATAAAATTAATCACCATTGGCCATTGGCCATCACTACCCTCTCTTTTAGCCTGGATCCTTCCCATTTGCTCCTCCTTCCTTCCACTCGCCAAATTGTGTAGCCCTTTGGTTTCACCCCTACCTATCCTCACCTCTCCACCCTTGCCCACATCCCCAGTGGGATTGTAAGATAGTGCAACCACTCTAGAAGACAGCTTGGCTTTCCCTCAAAAAGTTGAACAGAGAAACTCCATATGACCCTGTTATTCCACTACTAGGAAATTAGAATTGAGACACGAATGAAGATTGGTACACCAATTTTTATTTCAGTGTTATTCATCATTACAAGAACATGGACATAGCCCAGATGTTCAGTCACACGAAAAGGATTGAGAAATTGTGATACAGTCACACAAAGGAATACTACGCAGCACACAAAAGCAACCATTTTGAAAAGTACTGTGTAACTTGGGAGAGGCTGGAGAGCATTTTGCTGAGTAAACTAATGCAGTCTCATACGGATAAATACTGTGTAAGACCATTATTGTAAAAATAGAAGGATAACCAGTGCCTTAACTTCCTGATTTATTCTCTTTGCTTTGTCTTCCTGGTGCTCTAATGCAATATTCAGAGTCTCTTCTGACATTCATCTTGGTCTTTTCTTCTTCCACTGTCTCTGTAATGACCTTTTATATTCTTTATGGATAAAATTCTTGATATCTTCCTACAGCTCACCTAGTCTTTGCTCATTAGTGTTCAAGGCCTCAAACACGTTCCTGAGGCTGTCTTTAAATTCAGGTGGGATAGATTCAAGGTCGGATTTTGGTTCCTGTGGATTTTTTTTCCCTTTAGCTTCACTTTGAACTTGCACATGAGTAGTTTATGGTCTGTTTCATAATTAGCACCTGGCCTAGTTTTCACTGCTAATATTGAGCTTCTTTAAAGAGTTTTTTCCACAGCTATAACCAATCTGATTCTTATGTGGGCCCATCAGGTGAGATCCATGTGTATAGTCATAGTTTGTGTTTCTTATAAAAGGTATTTGCAATGAATAAATCATTGATTGTACAGGATTTTATTACTCTTTATCTAGCCTAATTTCTGTCATCAAGTCCATGTTTCCTGATATAGATCCTTCTTCCCTGTTCTGAACTTTTGCATTCCAGTTACCCATTATAATCAATGTATATTGATTGCGTGTTGGATTGATTTCTGATTTCAACAGTTGGTAGAAATCATCTATTTCCTCCTTATTGGCTCTGGTTGTTGGTATAAATTTGAATGATTGGTGGCAGTCATCAGAATAGAGCAGGGAAACACTGCACGGCTCAAAATCAAAAAAGGTGAACGAACACCAGTGATGCATCCTATCTCCATACCTTCTCAAACTATATCCATAACAGATCATTTTGGAGGCTGGACTCAATGATGAGGAATGTGGCATCAGGATTGGAAGGAGACTCGCCTACTAAGGAGGACATTTGCTACAGAAGGCCAAGGATGCAGCCTTAAATATTAATTTAAGCTAAATATCAAGTAACAAGTATTTTCAACACTGGTCCACTTGGCAGCCTCATGATAGACAAGAGGTTGAGATTGTTAACAATTTCATCTTGCTTAATTCCACAATCAATATTCTTGGTACCAGCAGTCAAGAAACCAAAAGATGCACTGCATTGAGAAAATCTGCTGTCAAGGACCTCTCCAGAGTACTGAAGAACAACAATGTCAGTCTAGAGGTCAAGGTGTGCCTGATCTAAACCATGGTCTTCACAATTACTTGTTGTGCATAAGAGAGCTGGATAATGACTAAAGATGATAGAAGAAGAATTGATGCCTTTGAGTTGTGGTGCTAGGGAAGAGAGAGTATTGACCATGCCATGGACTGCGAAGAGAACAAACAGATATGACTGGAGACAGTGGAACCAAGTTGATCCTTGAAGGCAAGGATTTTAAAGCTCTGTCCCACATACTTGAGGCATGTTGCCAGGAGGGACCAGTCCTTGGAGAAATGCATGGTGCTTGCAAGAGTTGAGGGACAATGCAAAAGAGGAAGACCCTAGGTGAGACAGATTGACTGAGTGACTGAGGTTAAGGGGGTAGGTAGGTGTGTCAGAGACAATGAAATTGGCTCAGGTTAGGGCAGTGTTTAGAACTGTTATGCATGAGGTCGCTATGAGTCGCAGATGACTTGAGGACATATAACAACAACAACAATGTCTGTGTATGTGTGTGCATGCACATCCATGAACATCTTTGATCTTGAAGGTTTTATCTCAACTTATTAAAAAAACCCATCAGTATCCCAAACCTTTGCCAAGCCTGGAACCAGTCACTTTACTGGAAAAGAGGGCTTTTAATGGAAAATTTTCTGTTGTGATTGAGGTTCCAAAGACAAGGGTGTTATTTCTAAATACTGATAAAAGATAGCGGCCCCCAAACTCATGCTGCACCATATCCAGGCCATTTCTAAACAAACATAGGTGAGAGAGAAGTCAGTGAATAAGGATTTTGCTAAGGAACAATGTTTGGTATCATGTGTTTCTTCATAAACCACAAATCCTTGAAGATAGTTGAAGAGAGCCATTCATGTGTCCTCTCTAGTTTGTAGAAAAGGAGAACAGCATCAGGCTCTGGACTGAAACAGCCTGAAGGTCAGATGCTGTGATGACAGTGTGAATGAAAAGATTTGAGGGACAGCCTATCTTCCCAAGTTTGCTGGGGCAAGGGAGTCAATGTTTTTCTTGAGTTATTTTCTTCTCTACCTTATGGGCTATGTGACTAGAAATATCTGGAAAGTAATAGATTCACTAGGATTGCCTATTTAGCAAGACACTGTTTAGGTCAGGAGGGGGGGGAAATCTCTGATGAGTCCACACAAGTAACTATAAAGAGAAAAGATCAGTATTTGTACACACACCACACAGAGAGCCCAACAGCACAAAGGACTTAAGGTTTTTCTCCTCTTTTCCTTCTCCCTGTCACAAAATTATGGTATTGTAAAGAGTACCAAATAGATATGGACTCCCAAAACAGCAACTAAATCTGTTTAGGAAGAAGTGAATGAAGGCAGGGCACTCATGAAAGGCAAGAATGGTGAGACTTCAGCTTATATGTTTTGAACATGTTGTCAAGAGGAGCCAGTGCCTGGAGAAGGACACGATGCTTTGACAAATAGCGAGTCAATGAAGAAGAAGGTCCTCCATGAGACGGATTAACACAGTGACTGCAACAATGAGTTTTTGCACAACAGAGACTCTGAGATGGTTGTAGGGTCGGGCAAGGCTTTGTTCTGGTGCATATAAGGTGCCTGTGAGGTGGACTCATCTCCACAGCACCAAACAATAATTTTACAATCCTGAAGAATTCAGGAAGTCAAAGGTATTAAGGGAAGGAACAGGGCAGGTTTTGAAGACATTCAATCCTGATCTGGAAGAGGGACAATGCTCAAATTTCTCCAGAAATTAAAACGTTGATGTAGGAATGAATTGGATGGCTGAGTGGTATCCACTTCCTAAACTAGAAGCCTCTGGAAACTCTATAAATGTACAGAAATGATATTATAGAAGAGAGTTCAGGTCTTTTGGGTGAGCATCGCTGTGAGTCTTCTTCGACTTGACGACACTTAATCACTGCTAAATGAGATTAGTGTTGTTATATCTGGAGGAACATTCTTCCACTTTGTCAATTATTCTACTCTTTGCCAATGTGCTGTATGAAGTAACCTGGGTTTGCTGTGATGGTGAACCTTGTGCCATTGGGGTATCAAATACCATAATGGCTTCCCAGTGTGGACAGTGTTTGGTGGAGCTCCCAGTTGTAAAATAGATGTGGAAGCAGGAGTGACATCTGCTGCCTAAACTACATGCGTCTGGAAACTATGAGCTTGGAGAAATGACGGTAGTTATGGAAAGACATTAGGCCTTTTGTTCATAGAGCCACTATGAGTCATGCTCGACTCAACAGCAATCAACAACAACAACAAGATGAAACTATTGCCAGGAAATGACTATAATAGAGACGTAAATTTCCTGAAATATTGTCATGAGTTGGGAAGGAGAGTTTAAACATACTGATTTTTTTTAAAAAAATAAAATTTTCATTTTACACTGCTTTGCTTACAAAGCTCATTTACATTGTTTTTTACACTGGATTTCCTTTACCCACCCCTCTTTTAACCCACCAAATTGTGGAACCCTATGATTATCCCCCTACCCCTCCTCATCCCTCTGCTCCTACTCCTTGCCCCTTGGATGTTTGTACATGTTTTACTTGTTATCTTTCAATTTCGACAGTAATACTTATACAATGTTTGTCCATAATGTCTCCAGTTCCTCCCAAGTTATGCAGTGATTTTCAAAATCATTGCTTATGCATGCTGTGTGGTATTCCATCATGTGAATGTACCATAATTTCTCAATCCATTCGATTGTGGTTGGATAATTGGACTGTTTCCATGTTCTTGTGATGGAGAATAATACTGTTATGGGCATTGGTGTACAAATCTCCGATTATGTCTCAGTTCCAATTATCTAGGGTATATTGAGGGGAAAAGTAATGTTGGTTATTACTTGCACTTTAGCAAATACAGCTTAATAAGCAGTAGGCTTTAGCTCTCTTTTCATCTTTTAACTCAACTTTTACACTTAAGGAAACCAAAATTCATAGTAAATTAAAGGTCAAATACCCCAGATCCATTTTGATCTCAAGTCAAATTCATAGTGATTCTATAGGACAAAGTAGAACTTCTCCATAGAAACTGTGAGGTTTTAGACTATGGAGGAAGATTTGCCACATCTTCCTCCTACAGATCAGCTGGTAGGTTTGAACCTTTCAACAACTTGCTGTCAAGCACTTAACCACTGTATCACCAAGATTCTTTGGCAGTATACTGCTGTTATTTCTTGCCGCAGAATGAGAGTCCATGTGCATAATAACCTCAAGTACAACACAATGAAATGTTGCCAGGGATTGCGCCAATAGCATGAATATATTATCAAGTCTGCTGTATATTTTGAGTACCATGAGTGATCCTACTGGTATTTGAAATGCTGATAGCATAACTTTAAGCATTACAGTACCATCTAAGCTACAACAGTAATACTTACAACAGGCAAAGGTAGAGGCAATTTATATATTTTTAATAAACCAGTAGGAGTTTTTTAATGCAAAGGATAAGAATGCTATGACATGATTTTTTTTTTTAGGATGTTAACTGGGAAAGAAACCTGGTGGTTACTGTACATGACAGTTTGGCTCCCCAAATGACATTTTCTGGATTTCACAGTGTGAGTGGGTTATTAGTATTATGTAAAGCCTTCAAGAAAGACAGTCCATTATGGTTACACTGCAAATGTTTATAAGGTTTATCTTTGAATTCCATCCTCATTTTCAGGTGCTTTGAATAATAGTTGGTGTTCTGCAAATTTGTGTGGTGAGGGTAATGAATGGCCTCAACAACTGAAGGCCTGGTTCATCCATTCATTAGCTCTGAAATACACACTTTGCAGGCTCGACTCTGAATTCAGGTGTTTCAAATAGATGACAGATGTTCCTTGTTTTCCATGCTGCCATATTTATAGCCCTAGCCTTGGAAATTCATACTTTTCTCTCTTTAGATGTCAATGTTAGCTCCACCCTCCTCAGAAAACTACTGTGGAGGAGGAGAAAAGAATTGAAAGTGTTATGACATCTTTTTTGTCCTTCATCTGCCTTCTCTGTGTTATTTTCCTGTGAAGTGGGGTAGCATCGCATCCACCCAAATCTCTTCGTGGATTCAGATCTCTAAATGCTAAAGGTTCCAAAGAGCCTGTAGGTGTTCCTTCCCCCTACACATGTCACCTATCTCTTAGTAACTATTTTCAGTTCTATTCTCTTCTCCTAATTAAAATATCCAAGAAATAAAAAGTGTTTAGAAAGACAAGCTTCTCCACCTGTGTCACCTGCACTTGGCTGGATGTTCTTTACCAAAGATGAGACTCAAGAGTTCTTATGTCTTCCATTCTTGTTACAAATCAGAACAATGTTTCTAGACTCTGGATACACACTAAAATTCCTTGGAATTGTGAATAATAGTGGAAATTATTTCGTTGTTGTTGTAGTGTGCCATCAAGTCAGATTCAACTCACAACTGACCCTCCAATGAGTTGTCAGAGACAGTAAATCACATGAGAGGAGATTGCCCGTCCCTCTTCTAAGGAGGTATACCATCTATTCCTGGGGCTTTATTTTTTGCTATTTCCTTCAAAGCAGCTTGAACTTCTTCCTTCATCACCATAGGCTCTTGCTCATATG
>NW_006399995.1:2864164-2881182 GCF_000299155.1 Elephantulus edwardii
GGTCAGAGACAAAAGTACAACAATGAATGAATGGATATCCAAAATTTCTGTAAATGTTCATTAAAATGAATAAAATAATTTTCTTAAAAAAAGTCTTTGCCTCTAAGAAGCAAATTGGTTTCACCCTTTCCAGGACCGACCTATTTGTTCCCTTGACAGTCTATAGTAGGTTCAATACTCTTCTCCAGCACCACAACTCAAAGGCATCGATTCTTCTTCTGTCACCTTTATTTATTGTCTAGCTCTTAGATGCATAACAAGTGATTGAGAAGACCAAGGCCTCGATCAGTTGCACGTTAGTCTCTAGACTGACATCTTTGCTATTTAGCGATCAGGAGAGACCCTTGCCAGTAGTGTTTTCCAATGCAATTCATCTTTTCATTTTCTGACTGCTGGTGCCAAGAATGTTGATGTGGATTCAAGCAGAATGAAATCACTAACAACTTCAATCCTTTCTCCATCTGTCATGATATTACCTATGGGTTCAGTAGTAAGGATCTTTGGTGTTTGGGGTTTTCTTTTTGATTGAGTTGCAATCCATATCAAAGGCTTCACTCTTTAACTTTCTGCAGCAAATGATTCAAGTCCACCTCAGTTACAGAGAGAAAAATTGTGTTATCTAGAAAATACAGATTGTTGTTGAGTCTTCCTTCAATCATGATGCCACATTTTTCTTCATAAAGTCTAGCCTCCTAAATGATCTGTTCAGCAAATAGATTGAAAGAGTATTTAGAGAGGATGCATCCCTCACACACCCCATTCTTGATTTAGAACTGTGTAGTGTTTTCTTGCTCTGTTCGGACAACAGCTTCTTGGTCCAGGTACACATTTAGCATGAGCACAATCAGATGTTCTGGGATCCTCATTCTTCTCAACATTAGCTGTAGGATAGAGTATACTGTCCTTAGGATTTCTAAGTGTTTAAATCTTTACTGAAGCAAATTGTCACATCTCTCCCCCCATAGCTGGTGGAATCAAAAACACTGTATTTTTGTCTAGCAATGAAACATTTTGACCACTGTACCTCCATCCCCCCAAAATTCCCTACCTTCAAGTTAATTTCTATTTATGGCAACATTATTGCATTTTCAAGCCTGTAAATATTAAGAGGAAGAGATCTTTCTCCTAAAGATCAGTTGATGAGTTGAAACTTTCAGTTGAAAGCCTAAAACTTCGCCTACTATGCCTCAAGGGCCCCTCAAACACACTACCAATTTTGACTCTTAGTAACGCTCCCCTGGGTTTCTGAGGCTATAAAGATAATGGGAAGAGACTTTTCTTCCAGGGTATTGCTGATGGATTTGGAACCACCAGAGACAGCCTTTTCAGTAGTAGCATAACCTGCTACATAACCACCACCAGAGAGAGCTCTGTCCAGGGTCACTAGGGTGCCTTATAAATAATTTCTCTTTTGAAGTGTCTCTGTTTTCTGTTTTTTTGTGTTTGAACTAACTCATAAGTGACCCTCCAATGGATTTCTTTCTGGAGATATAAATTGCTTGAGAAGAGAGTGCCCGTTTGCCACTCTAGGAGTTGCTGGCAGATTCAAACCTATGTGCCCTTTGGATCTGTAGTACAAGTCTTTACAGATTATTCCTCCAGAGCTCCCGCTTATGAATCACTTGTTATTCTGTGTGGGTGAGTTGGAAGTAACTTTTTGCTGGCCCTCCAGTGGATTATCAGAGGCTGTAAATTAGATGACAAGGAATGGCCCATCTTGTTCTCATGGAGCAGCTGGTGGATTCAAACTGTGAGCTTTTGGGTTCACAGCAGTGCTTCTAACCACTAAGCCACCAGAGCTCCCTAGAGATAATTTGGTTTTATGTACTTTCTAGTTAGAACTAACTCATAGTTGACCCTTTAGCAAATTTTCAGAGGGAGTAAATCTCAGGGAGGAGATTGCCTATTTTTCTCCCACAGATCAGCTGGTGGATTTGAAACTCATGCCTTGGAAGGACAACTCTTTACCACAAGGCCACCAGAACTCCCTAGATATCACTTAGGCAATGCTATATTGTAAAGTTTCTCAGATGCTCCTAATATACAGCCAGAATGGCAAACTACTTTTTAAGGCAAATACTACTCATATTCAGCAGACCAATGCTGGTCAATGACCTTTGTTATCCATTCGGTAATAAAATAAAAAGCTTCCACCAGCATCTAATTGCCACTGTACACACTTTGGTTCAGAGGGCATTTTCTTTGTAGGAAGACTTATCAAAGACGGAAGTAATGCGTTGATTTACCTTCTATTACAAGGTACTTATCTTGTCCCAGCTGAGTGTAACAGATAATTCGGAGGCTGGTTCCTTTGAGTTGTCCTTCCATAGGGTTTTGGGGAATATTCAGAGTTCTCTAGAATCCATATTTTTTATAGCCTCTTTGAGTCTGAGCAACGTTTTGCATTCTGTGTGCCCATTCTGCCAATTTTATGATTATGCTCATTAAATGGCCTAACATTGGTTTATTCACTTTGAAGGTTTTCTACCATTTAATGCATATTTTTATTAAATCATTGCAATGTGCACAAACTCAAATTATGGAAAAGCTGGGCAACTGTAATGGCTGATGTTTGGAAAGGTTTTTAGGGTCTTTGAGAATTTACTGATACACAGTCAACTACAACAGGCAGGTTATGTCCTCTCCTTGCCCCTCCTAATCTCTTTCATTGTCTCACTTGTATTTCCTTCCAGTCCATAAGAGTTTTTAAAGCAGACTGCATAGTCACCGACCAATATAGGAAAATACATAGACCCTCAGGACATGCCCTTCCTCTACACATTAGAACCAAACTCTTTACTCTAATCAACTATTTTTCTGTAAAAGGAATGTGTTTCAAGCATTGGCATTAAGACTTAAAATATTCACCATTACAAGAACATGGAAACAGCCCAAATGTCCAACCCCAATTGAATAGATTGAGAAATTGAGGTACATTCACACAATGGAATATTATGCAGCACTCAGGAGCAAAGATTTTAAAAAATACTATGCAACTTGGGAGAGACTGGAGAGCATTATGCTGAGTGAACTAATGTAGTCTCATAAGGATAAATACTCAGAAGACCATTATTGTAAAATTAGAAAGCTAACTAATAAAACATGTATGGGAATTTGGGGTGGGTAGAGTGGAGGGGTGAGGATGGGTAGGGGGAAAACCACAGGGTTTCACAGTTTGATAGGTGGAAGGAGGGGGAAGTAAATGGGAAAGATCTGGGGAAAAATACAGGGTAATGATGGGCAAGGTACAATAGTGATTGATTTTATAAAATATAATACATGGGAATGATTGTAAGAAACACAAGGTGAATGAATAGTGTAAAACACAATGTATATGAACTTTGTAAACAAATCAATTAAAAAAAAAAAACCCTGAAAGGTATTGAATCCAGTTAAACAACTCTAAATTAAAGATGAAAGAGATTAAAATATGATAGGAAGTGAAGATAAAGCAAGTGTTTGTAAGGATATGAATCTGTCTTGGAGGAAGTGCAATCAGGGTTCTTCTTAGAGACAAAGTTGGTGAAAGTTCATTACATATGCCTTGGGTATAGTATCAGGATTATCCAGTCCTGGAGCAAAACCAATATACTGGGGGAAGTGGAAGGTCAGAGAAAGAGAGGAAGACCTGCAAGGAGATGGACTGATACAATGAAAGTAACAATGGGCTCAAGTGTGTCAGGGTTCCATACACGTGCTTCTTAGCCTTATTCTCATTATTAACTTGCTTGGTGGGCTACCAATACCTCACATTCGTCTATCCTGCTATGTGATGAAAGTCAAAGCCACTGTCTAGAAAAGCCATCCCGAATAACACACTATAGCACCATGACCTAATCAAATTTCACTTTCATACAAATCACCTTATCTTCAAAGCAGACAATAAATTTAATGACTCAGAGTAGCTGTAAGGAGACAAGTTAGGATCTTTGAGACGAGAGATGATCATTAGACAGTGAAAGCATAGCCATAAAAAAAGGAGATGGAATAAAAATATTGTTGTTCTTATGTGCTGTCGAGTTGTAGACGACTCCTAGTGACCCTATGAATGAAAGACCTGAACACTTGTATAACTTTCATCATTTCTCCAAGTTCATAGAGTTACCGGACGCAAGCTATTTCGGAAGAGGATGACACTCCTGCTTCCAAGCTTGTTTTAATCGGGGAGCTCCACCAAACACTGTCCACCATTCTCATATTTGACTCATCAGTGCCACAGTGTTTTGCATCACAGCAACCATGAGTTACCTCTGTATAGCAAATGAGTAAAAATACTAGGAGACTAAAATTAACAGTATTTTAAAATAGACTGGCCTTGAGGGAGAAGGAAAATAAGATTCTGTATCATGTGCCTTGCACATTGAGAAGAATAGTAATGCCTTTCATGGAAAGGGACCAGGGAAAGAGAGCCAGCTTGTAAACAGGAGCTTCAAGATGCATAGAGTGGAATTAGCAGGATTTTTGATGCTGGATTAGCCACAGTCTCTGACACTTCCTCTCTGAATAGTTTCTTGAGAGGATGCCTACTTTAGTTTTTCACTAGACTTGACTCTGACATTCCTCAGCAGTTTCTTTCAAGTCCATGTAGCTTACTTGGCATTCTTACTGGCCCTTTTATAGATAGAGCGTGGTTTTGTTTTCTCCAGAGCTCTCTGCTTCCTGTAGTTCCTGGTGTGTTTAGAAAATGCAGGGGAATTATTGAAGAAGATTGGCTTTTTTGACAGTCCAATTCATAGCTTTTCTATGATGCTGACAGTTCTCAGCTGTCAGTTGCTGGTACTTCTGTCAGAGACTATTAGATCCTTTACCAAAGGTCTTTTCTTTTTATCTATATAGCAGATGACCTGAATTTTCATGCAATTGATTCCCTGGGACAGCGAGATTTTATAAAGATATTTAGACATTCATTGGTTATGTGTCCACTAGAGATTAGTTTATAGACATACCAGTTAGCAACATAAAATAAAAAGGATAGAAAACACAAGCACCTCTGAATTAGAAAATCTTGGAATAACTGTGTCAAAATACTCCCATCTGTTAAAGCAATTTCCATCAACATCAAGTCCTATTTCTTACAATTTCTGTAAAATTGCCCAATTAAGAACAACGTGAAATGAGAAGTGGGCAGAGATGCTGATTTTCATTTTCATTAGCACCAAAGGTCAGTGCTCATTTCATCTATTTCTCCTTCTCTGAGCCTGAAACTCAATGTTGCTCTGCAGTCAAGCTGTAGCTTTGCACAAATTCAGTTCCTTAGCTATAAAATTCTCAAATAATCGATAGCAGACTTCGCATTAATTTTTAAAGTACTTTGGTTGCTCTAAATCTATTAGAACATTGTGTCAAATTATCTTTTGTTTGACAAACACTACCCTTCTAATTTTCCATACTTTTTTTCATTTCTTGTTCAGTTGATTTGTAGGTTTGTTTTAGCACATCAGTAGATAACTATGGAATTTTATTCCATATTACTATTTGGAGATTCAAGTACATTTTTAATGCCAAAGATCTATGCCCAGAGAGGCATTTGACTATATGGATCATAACAAGTGTTGGCTAACACTAAGAAGAATGGGAATCCCAGAGCATTTAGTTGTGCTCATGTGAAACTTATATCTAGACCAGGAGGCTGTTGTGCGAACAGAACAAGGGAATATTACATGGTTTTAAATTAAGAAGAGTGTGTCAGGGTTGTATTCTCTCTCCATACCTATTCAATCTGTGTGCTTAACAATTTATTTGAGAAGCTTGATTCTATGAAGGGAATGTGGCGTTAGGATCAGAGGAAGACTCATCAATAACCTACATTATGCTGATGGCACAACCAGCTTGCTGAAAGTGAGGATGACTTGAAGCACGTGTTGCGGAATATCAAAGAATATAGCCTTTAATATGGATTGCATCTCAATGTCAAGAAAAGAAAAGTTCTTGCCATTATAGGCAACATCATGACAGATGGAGAAAAGATTAAAACTGTCAACAACTTCATTTCATTTGGTCAGCAAAGTAAATCTTGCAACAGCCAGGAAATCAGATATATTGCACTGAGAAAGTCTACAGTTAGGGACTTCTCCAAATTATGGTGGAGTAATGATGTCACTTTGGGAACTAAGGTGTGTCTGATTCAGGCCAGGTCTTTTCAATTACTTGCTTTGCATCTGAGAGCTGAACAGTGAATAAGGATGACAAAGGAAGAATTAATGCCTTTGAGCTGTGGTGCTGCAAAATATCTCATGGACTTCCAAAAGAACAAATATGTCTTGGAGAAAACACAACTAGAGTGTTTTTTGGAAGTAAACATGATAAAGCTTCACCTCACATACTTATGGCATGTTGCTAGAAGGTACTTTCTCTTGGAGAAGGACATGATGCTTGTAAAGGCAGAGAGTTGGTGAAGGAGATGAAGATACATAACCACATGGATTGACATTGTGACTGTTGCAATGAACTCTACTGTGTTAGGAAGTATAAGCATGGCATGGATAAGACAAGGTTCAGATCTGCTCTTCTTAAGGTCACTATGGGTCATCCTTGACTTGATAACAACAACACACTCAGAGATACTAATTAAGCTGCTTGAATAGCCAGAGGAGTGAAATAATGAGAATGGAGCTTTAATAAGGTAGACATCATCATCATGAAAGAGTCAAGACAAAACAATCAGAAGTAAAGTTCTGCATGCCAAAACCTAAGGTTAGGACATCACAAATCCTGTCAAATTTAGCTATTTCTGTGTTCCAGGAAACCCTACAGAAAAGAATTAAGATACTGTTGGGCCTGAGGGATTATATTTTAATCCCTTGTTGCTATATTTTGGAGGAACATTCTTCTAAGTCAGACAGCACTCTTCTGTCAATTTGCCATGCTGAGGTAATCTGGTTTTGCTGTGACGCTGAACCTTGTGCCATTGGGGTGTCACATGCCATAACAGTTGCCCATGGTGGACAGTATTTGGTGGAGCTCCCAGTTTAAGGCAAGTTTGGAAACAGGAGTGGCATCCACTTCCTAAACCACATGCCTCTGGAAACTACGAACTTAGAAAAATGATAGAGAAAGGCCTCCAGTCTTTTGTGCATAGGGTCGCTATGAATCATGTGTGACTAGACAGCAAACAACAAAACAACAACATTGTTGTTAGGAGCCATCAAGACAACTATGCCACACAGTAGCTCTATGAAGAACAGATCTGAACCTTGTCCTGTCTCATGCCGTCATCATCTCTGATATGCTTGAGCTCCTTGTTACATCACTGTATCAATCCACCTTGCTGAGGATTAGCGTCCATTTTTCTGGCCTTCTGTCTTTCCCAGCATTATGTTCTTTTCCAAAGACTAGCACCTCCTGATACATACCCAAAGTACATTAAAATATCCTTGTCTCTAAAGAGCACCCTAACTGCTCTTCCTCCAAGACAGATTTGCTGTTTTGTCAGTCTATAGACAGTTCAGTACTCTTCTCCATAATCCAAAAGCATTGATTCTTCTTCTGTCATCCATACTCATTGTCTAATTTTAAGTTGCATAGAAGGGATTGAAAATACCTGGCACATCTTAGTCTTTAAGCTGACATCATTGCTTTTCAGTGCTTTAGAGAGAGAGGTCCCTGAGAGCAGATTTCCCCCATTAAACCTCTAGATATTAATCATAGTAATATGGAGGAGATGACAATAGCTAAGCTACTGAGTTTTCATAGTAAGTATTCACAGGGCCTCAGCCACATTTCTTCATTTTAGAGTTGAGGAAAGTGACACTTTCAAGGCAAAGGTCAAAAAACAGGTCAAGAAATGAAATAAGAAAGGCTTATTGATTATTAGTTCTATATGTATCCTTAGTTGCCATCAATTTAAGGTGACCCCATATATACAGAGTAGAATTATTTCAAAGAGTTTCCAAGGTTTTGTGATAGATATAGACAGAGACAAATGATAGATAGATGATAGATAGATAGATAGATAGATAGATAGATAGATAGATAGATGGTATAGATTAGCAAAACAAGTAAAAAATGTTTATTGAAACAGAGACTTAATGAAAGGCCAACAACGCAAAAGAGTTAAAGTGAAAAAGAAAGATAAGGGGGTAAAAAAACAACAACCCTAGAAAGACAGATTACTGTCACACCTTACAGGTGCTGTCAGCAGAAAAGGAGGGGAAGGAAAGAGCAAGGCTTTGATATTTTGAAAGCAGATAACCAGGGCTTGCTTCTGCGGCACCTCTGCATGGATTCAGATCACCAGTCTTTAGGGTAGTTGTCAAGCACTCAGCCATTTGTGCCATTCAAAAACTATTAGTCCTATATCTGTATAAAACCAAATGTGCTGCATGGATGTCCTTGCTAGTATTTGAAATGCAGATGATGTAATAACATCCAAAATCATAGAAACACACAAGCCAACAAAGTATGAGAAACTAACACATGAGTGGTGATGTCACATTAATAGGTACCAAATACTTATTTGTATTTTATGCAGTGACTAAGGATGACAGAGGAAGAACTGATGTCTTAAGCTGTGTTGTTGAAGAAAAGTACTTAATATCAAATAGGTTGCAAAAGAACAAACAAATATGTCTCAGAGAAAGTGCTCCTTGGACACAAGAATGGTGAAGCTTCATCTCACATACATGAGTGATTAGTCCTTGGAAAAGGACATTATGCTTGAAAAGGTGGTCAGCAAAAGAGAGGAAGACTCTCAATGATATGGATTGACACAGTGACTGTAATAATAGGCTCCTGTATATCAGAGATGATAAAGATGAACAAAACAGGGCAAGGTTCAGATCCATTGTTCTTTGGGTCTCTCTGAGTCATAGTCGACTGGAGATCACCTAACAATAACAGCCTGTTTGTTAGTGAATGAATGAATGAATGAATGAATGAATGAAATGTCAAGTGCATGTGGAAATGACCCATGATCAATCAATTGTAGAAGTTAGGCAATGAAGTCATTGATTTCACCTAATGGTAGCAAAGGTTGACTAGATGGCTATAAAACTTGTTGTTGTTGTTGTTGTTGTTATGTGTCGTTGAGTTGCTTGCAACTCATAGCAACCCTATGTACAACAGCTCTAAACTTTGCTCTGTCCTGTGCCAATCGCACTGTCTCTGACACTCCCATCCTGATTATCCCAGTCACTGAATCAATCCACCCCACCGAGGGCCTTCCCCTCCTGCCCTGTCCCTCCACCCTCCCAAGCATGATTTCCTTCTCCAAGGACCGGTCTCTCCTCACAACACGTCCAAAGTATGTTAGACGGAGCCTCAGAATCCTTGCCTCCAAGGAGCCACCCGGTTTAACCATTTCCAGGACGAATCTGTTTGTTTTCCTAGCAGTCCATGGTATTCTCAATACTCTTCTCCAGCATCACAGCTCAAAGGCATCAATTCTCCTTCTATCCTCCTTGGTCATTGTCCAACTCTCTGATGCATGACGAGTGATTGTGAAGACCATGGCCTGTATCAAACGCACCTTAGTCTCTAGAGAGACACCATTGCTCTTCAGTACTTTGGAGAGGTTCCTAAACCCTATAAAACTTAGGACAAGTAAAATGAAGATACCTTTCTCTCATTCCTATTGTGTTGGTATCACCTCAAAGCTGATCTTACATTAGGTTTCCAAAGCTGTAAAATGCATAAGAGAAAAGTGCCCATCTTTCTCCTGTGGAGCAGCTAGTCAGCTTGGACCTCCAGAGAGGAGGCCTCTTTGTGTCAGAAGAACTCCCTATGGACTAGGCCACCAGAGCTCCCTAAAATGTAGACATATGAGACTATTTTTAGGTTATTCTCATAAATACGTATTAGGAAATATCTTATGAGCTTATTTCCCAATTTACCTTTCCTCAGCGGAGAAACCCTAGTGACAAAATTAATTAAACCAACTTTTTTCCTGTTACTTATAAATCTTAATTTGCTGTAGGCAAGTAGAAATCTGGCTACCTTCCAGGGTGCCTTAAATGTAATTCTGGCTCATCTGTTGGAGTGATTAATAATAAATGTATATACTTGCATGGAATATCAAGATTTATAGTTCCTTGGAGTCACTATCGATTTCCACTTCACTTGAATCAAGTTTCATTTCTTTGGTTGGTATATTTTGATAGTTATCTCACTCATCACCAACATATGCTTTCATGAGTAATGTAAATTGAGAGTTATGTATCTATCTTTCCATGGCTCCTAGATATCATAAAGGAGTGCATCTTATCTGGGTCGACTCTCCTACTCCAAGGGACTAGCCTTGCATGGACATGGAGGCACTGGGGCAGACAGAACACCCAGTAAGTGAGACAAGCACAGGCTAACTGTGCTTACTTTCTAATCTGTAGTGAACAATGTCCCATCAGTTGTTGCATGGATGAGCCTGCTGGTCTTTGAAATACAGATGAAACAGCTTCTAGTGCCATAGTAAGACAGAAGCCTCCCAGCGATGCCAAAGTGACAGATGAGTGGTGATGCCACATAATAGGTACCAAATAACTATTTGTTAGGAAATGATTGAATGAAACTTGATTCCCACTGATGAAAAACTTGATTCTTTACTACTAACTAATAAGTAAGCACTAGTGAGCCCATGTTTTCCATGCTTATTAGAGAACCTGACTATGTAGGGAAGGCGCTTGGAAGACCGTATACAGTTGAGTAATCTCTTCTCCTTTGTGAACACTTCATTCTTTACCTAAACTCTCTTCACCTGCCCAAAATATGTATCATTCCATTGTTGTTGTTGCTGTTATTATTGTTGTCCTTGTGTACCTTTGAGTCAGAACCACCCATAGCTGACCCTCCAGCAGATTTTCAGAGGCAATAATTACATAGGAGGAGATTGCTTATCCCTCTCCTGTGGAGCAACTGGTGGAATAGAACTGCATGCCTTCAAGATTGCAGCATAGATTCTTATCATTAGGAAACCAGAGCTCATCATTCCACTTTTTGGTACAATTAGAGAAAAAGCAAACAAACAGAACAGTCCTTGCAGAATGACATCATACTCAGAAGGGTGGAGGCACAGTGCAGGAGAGGAAGACCCAGGTGAGATGGACTGATACAGTAACTGAGGCAATGGGGGTTGGTGTGTCAGAATTAGTGAGACTGGCTCAGGACAGGGAAGGGATCAGACAATAAGGTTTCTATGGGTCACAAGTGACCTGACGGCACATAACAACAACAACATATTATATTGATTGTTTTCTATTTAAGCCTCTTGTTCAGAATCAACAAGACCTCATAGAGGGCCTTTGTACTTAAAAGTCAGTTGTTACTGTGTTTTGGAGGAACATTATCCTAAGTGGTATAATACTCTTTTGTCAATTTGTTGTACTGAGGTAACCTGGGGTTGCTGTGATGCCAAACCTTGAGATATTGGGGTGTCAAATGCCATAATGGTTACTCATGGTAGACAGTGTTTGGTGGAGCTCCCAGTTAAACACAGTTTTGGAAGCAAGAGTGACATCCACTTCCTAAATAACATGGCTCTGGAAACTCTATGAACTTTGAGAAGTGGCTTTCAGTCTTTTGTTCATAGGGTCACTATTAGTGTGCTCGACTCAACAGAGATCAACAACAATAACCACCAAACACAATATATTGTATATTTTGGCTTCGGATTCACCATTAGAAAAGTATTCTAGAAAGATACATCAAACAGAAAATCTATAAATCTTTGTAATCTAGAAATTTCTGGGTAAATTATTTAATTGAAAGAAAGTGTAGGGAGGGGAAAACCCTCATCATCAGTGATTGATTTAAGTAAGTTTTGTATAAATTAGAAGTGTCATCCTGCAAATGCAGGCTAGCTGTCTGTTTCAGCAATACAGTATCAATGACTCCCTATAATGATTTCTATCCAGGTAAAAGCTTCTGAGTTGAAACAACCAATTGGTTATAGCCATCAAAACTCTAACATGAAATTAACCCAATATTGCTCAGTGAAGCATGTCACTCTTCATAGTTATTTTCCACATCAGCCACAGGACCATCACCTTCAGGATTCTGAAAGCTACATATTCCAAGGAAATAGCAGCAATCTTTCCAAAGGGAATCTTGACTTTTCTGATAAAGGTAAAAATGAGGCTGTAAGGAATTGGATGGTATCTCCCGTTGTTTTTTTTTCTTTGGTGCAGACATTAGACTTTGTTGGGATGAGGGAAATAGCCTATTTAAGAGATAATTTGCTCCTAATTTGTAAAGAGACTTTATAAAAACTTTACTAGGCAATCAGTTTAGAGAGGTTATTCTGGGAGACCTGATGATCATAAACAAATTATCTTGGAGTGATTATTTAATTCCATATTGGCAGGAATTGAATATGCAAGTACAGAGAGTTTAATGAATTGCGAGCATCCTATGCTGCTACATCTGCTGTTTGAAATATGCAGAAATGAACAGGAGGAATCTTAGTTTATTGGCTATGAGCTTAAAATGTGTCGGGATGGCTGCTTCTCTTTGTGCATCTCATATGAATACTTTGTCCCTAAGCGATGGTGTTAGACAGCATTATACAGCCTACTTACAAGAGGGTAGTGCTCTGTCCTGAAAGGTGGACATAGTCGTGGTCAGGGTCATGGTCATGGTCAGGTCACGGTCATGATCATGGTTAGGTCATGGTCATAGTTGGCAGAGTTACATTCTCCCTGTTTAGAACCAGGAAACAGGAGCTCTGGAAAACTTTCTGCTGTCAACACCTGAGTTGTTCATTCTCCATCTGCTGGGGCAACACCCTCAGAAATTAGTTGAGTTTGAGATAAACCTTCCATACTCCAGTTGAGAGATTGTGACTCTGGGGGATGGGAGCTATGGGAGTAGACATCCCAAGCAGATGTCGTCTAGCTGTTATAGTCTGGCTCTGGTCTTCTCTTAAATTGAGACAACACTCTAGAGCACCTGAGGATCAAGATAAGGGTATATTAGACCTGTTACCACATCCTTACTGAGTGTGTATCCCTTACTGATCTTGTTTCCCAAAAAGTGCTTTATCCTAGGCCTTGTAAACGCGATCTAAGACAGGTCCCTTACCTCCTGGTGACAGTAAGCAAGAGCAGCCTCTCGTAAGAAGCCCTTAGATGTCAAGGGAGCTCTAGTGGACTCAAGCAGCCTACTGGATAAGGTGTTGCCCTGCCAACCCGTAGGCAGGCAATTCAAATCCACCAGCTGCTCTTACATGTCAGAACACAGAATCAGTTGAAACTCTAAAATAAAATTTGGTTTGAGATGTTTTTGTTGTTGTTGTTATGTGCCTGTCAAGTCGTTTGCGACTCATAGAGACCCTATGCACAACAGCCCTAAACCCTGCTCTATCCTGCACCAACCGCACTGCCTCTGACACACCCATTCCGATTACCCCAGTCACCGAATCAATCCATCTCATAGAGGGTCTTTCCCTCCTGCACTGTCCCTCCACCCTCCCAAGCAGGATATCCCTCTCCAAGGACCCGTCCCTCCTGGCAACATGTCCAAAGTATGTCAGACGAAGCCCCAGAATCCTTGCCTCCAAGGAGTAGCTTGGTTTAATCCTCTCCAAGATGAATCTGTTTGTTTTCCGGGCAGTCCATGGTACATTCAGTACTCTTATTTGCACAGCCCTGGTAGCGCACTGATTAAGTACTTAGTCCTTCAAATCCATCAGCCACTTTAAAGAGAAAAAGGTGAGTTTGCTTCCATAAAGACTACCACCTTGGAACCTCTGCAGGGCAGCTCTCCTCTGTCCTTTGGAATTGCTATGAGCCAGGATTGACTCGGTGGCAGCAGGTTGTGTAGATTGGTCCCTGTACCTGTGAACAGAGGTGGAGTGATGTAAGGGACAGAAAATGGGCTTGATTGGGGTCTCCTGGAAAATGTCCCTTCTCTTTCTTAGTCATATACACCCCTGCAAACTATTCCAGTGCTTTGCCTGTATTTCTTTCCTGACAATAAGCTCACTGAGAGCAAAAGTATACATGTTTTGTTCATGAAAAACTTTTTCACCCCTTCATCCTAATAGTTACAGCTCGTAATCAGTACAGCCAAGTGGTTAAGAGTCCGACATCCAAGCTCTGCTGCCAAATGCATGTATAACCTTCAGTGAGGGGCTTAACACTTCTGAATTTCAATCTCTTACTAAATAAAATGAGAACTGTAATAAAGCCTATCTCTGGGGTTTGCTGTGAAAATTAAATGACATCAAGTCAGTGAGGCCTTTAGCATGCCTAAACACTGTAGCATCAGCAGAGATTTTAAATATTGTTAGTGTAGCACCATTATTCACAGAACTGAACAAAGAGAAATGTCAAGATTGAGTCCCTGCTTGCAATCACAGATACATATCTGCTTGTGACTATTTTCCCCACACTCCTCCGTTACCTCATCCTTCCCCTATATTTATGTGGGGTTTTTGTTGTGTTTTTACTGCATTGGACCAGGTTGTCTAGTGGTTATGAAGTTGCACTGCCAACACTAAGGCAATGGTTTGAGTCCACCAGCTGCTTCATAGGTGAAAAATGGACAATCTCCTCCCTTGTGATTTACAAGCCTCTGAATACCCACTGAAGGGTCAGCTGTGAGTCCGTGTGAGAAACACCTAATCAGTTGCCATTGAATCAGTCTCACTCATTTAAGATATCACATGTTTTAGAATAAAACTGTGATCCACAAGGTTATAAATAGCTATGATCTTTGAAATTAGACGTCCAAGTCTTTCTTCTGAGGCTTTTCTTGGAAGATTTGAACTACTAACCTTTCAGTTAGTAGTCAAGCACTCAGATATTTTGTGCCACCCAGCAACTCTTTCACTTGCCTACAGAATAGGCTGAATACTAGGAACCTCCCTTATGACAATGAGTTTGTTGATATGGTTCTTATCTCCCACTCCCCTTTCTAAACAAACATTTATTCAAGGCTCTCTCCTTGGAGTAACAAGATCTGTGGAGGTCATCTGAAAGGAGCACTCTTAGCATAATGAGAGCGCATGAGCAGACCAAGTGGCTCTGAGGCTGCTCAGCCCATGATTACGTGATGTCCCTGATTTACAGGGTCCTGCAGCTGTGAGTCCACACACTTCCTAAGGGCATGGCAATGACCACAGAGCTTGGAGCAGAGCCTGGGTCTCTGTACCCTTCAGACTAGATTGTCCTTCAGAGAGACATTCCCTGCTGCAGGTACTTACTCATCCATCTCCTGAGGGTCCACAGCTCCTCTCACTGCTGGAGGTGCAGCTCTCTAAGATATAGAACCGTGTACATATTAGGCATCGTTAGGCGCTCCCTGTTGTCTTACAGGGGTGTAGGAGAAAACCTAACTGGTTACTAAAGCATCAGTCCCACTCATCAGGCTGACATGTGCTTTAAGGAGGGTTTATAGTAAGAGTTATAAATAACTATGATCTTTTGAAAGAAGATTGCCAGGACTTTCTCCTGAGACGTCTCTAGGAAGATTTGAACTGCCAACCTTTTGGCTAGTAGCCAAGTACATAATTATTTTTGTGCCACCTAATGATCCCACTGCTCACATGCAGAGCCGTCTAATGCCAGGATCCTCAGCGTGAGCATACTCCTCTGCCCAGCCTGCTCACCATCCCAACTGCCAAGTCTTTGACTGTAAGCTTGCTGCACTGCAGGCTCCAGTGTCCTTTTCATTATCGGTGACAATTTCCTAAGAAGATTCATTAAATATTGAGCAAGAGGCCTGCTACCAATTTAGTGCCAGAAGAAGCCAAACAAAGCAGAAGAATTTCTGGGCTGATCTGATTATCAGTGGTCTGAAAATGCACATAATTGAGTGTGTTTAACTAACATGCTTGAGGGAATTCTATAGCCATTATTCCCATGTTATCCAGGATATGCTTTCTGAAACAGAGCACCTTCTTCAGCACATATCAGACTGGGAGGGTACTAGACTATCACTGAAAAACACTAGTGAGGAATGAATATGTTAACTGTTCAATTGCAAAGTATAAGCTGTATTTCTTAGGTTATAATATTCCTCAACAATGTATTTGATAATGATATTGCCCTTGGAATTTAAACACTTTGAAATATTGAACAGTATGTTTTTAAATGAATATAGATAGCAATAAAGCTATCAAACATTGGATAATTTCTGCTTTTTTTATCTACTTCTTAGTTGGATAACTGGGGAACTCTGATGGCAAACTTCTCCCATGTGATTTACAGCTACTGAAATGAACTAGAGGGTCAGCTATGGATCATTTCTGACTTGACAGCAATGAGAAAGAGAGTTGGCTAACTAGAGCCTGTGAATGGTACAAAAGTTACTCTGCTTGGCTGTTGGCATAAGAATTGAAGGTTCAAATCCATTCAGTGATACATGGGAAGAAAGCAGTAAAGATCTAGTTCTTGAAAAAAATTAACCAATAAATAACTTCATTGGAACATATGAAGGAAAGAACTGTTTAAAAGGAATATATTTTTAGGCATTATACATACAGCAACAATTCAAAATAAGAGGTACATTGCAAAGAGGACTAGGGGCTGGCAAGTAGGTAATTGTGCAACAATGAAAGGATATTTTTAAAAAGTGAACTGGGGAAGGGGACAGGGAGAGAGAGGTGACAAATGTGCAATAATAAATGAATGAAAATTTAACTTTTCTGTAAACTTTCATTAAAATTACAATTAAAAAATTTTAAAAAGGTATATATACCCCAAGAAAATGAGAACTGAGGCTCAAAGGGAAACTTGTACACCAATGTTCATAGCAGCATTATTCACCTTCACAAGAACATGGAAATAGCCCAGATGTCCAACCATGAACGAATGGATTGTGAAGTTGTGGTACATTCGTACAATGGAATACTACACAGCATGCAGGAACAATCATTTTGTAAATTACCACCTAACTTGGAAGGGACTAGAGAGTATTATGCTGAGTGAACTCCATTTCGCAAGGATAAATACTGTATAAAACCATTATTGTAGAATGAGTATGAGGATCGGGGGTGGAGTGGAAATAGAGGGGTGAGGATGGAGGGTAAGGTGTTAATCATAGGTTTGTTTGCACAATTTGATGAGTGGGTGGGGTGAAGGAAATAG
>NW_006399995.1:2882797-2894865 GCF_000299155.1 Elephantulus edwardii
TTTTGTTGTTGTTATGTGCCATCAAGTTGATTGTGATTGAGAGCAACCCTATATAAAACAGGCCTATACCCTGCTCTATACTGTGCCAATCTTATTGTCTCTAACACACCTTCCCTCATTAACCCAGTCACTAAGTCAATCCATCTCATCGAGGGTCTTCCTCTCTTGCACTATCCCTCCACCCTCTAAAGCATGACATCCCTCTCCAAGGACTGGTCCCACCTTGCAACATGTCCAAAGTATGTCAGACGAAGGTTCAGCATCCTTACCTCCAAGAAGCGGCCTGGTCTTACCTTCTCTAGGATGAAACTGTTTGTTCTCCTAGCAGTCCATGGTATATTCAATACTCTTCTCCAGCATCACAGATCAAAGTCATCAATTCTCTTTCATCATCCCTAGTCATTGTCCAGCTCTCTGATGCATAGCAAGTAATTGCAAAGACTATGGCCTGGATTTGGAGCACTATAGTCTTCAGACTGACATTGTTTCTCTTTAGTACTTTGGAGAGGTCTCTGACAATGTACTTTCCCAGTGCAATTTGTCTTTTAATTCCCTGGCTGCTGGTACCAAGAGTGTTGGTTGTGGAGCCAAGCAAACTGAAGCTATTAACAATCTCAACCTCTTCACTGTGTATCATGATGCTGCCAATCGGCCCAGTGGTGAGAATCTTTGTTTTCTTGATGTTGAGCTTCAATCCATATTTAAAGTTGCAGTCTTTGACCTTCTGCAGCAAGTGCTTCAGATCCTCTTCAGTTACAGCAAGCAGGGTTGTGCCATCTGCATAATGCAGATTATTGATGAGTTTTCCTCCAATCCTGATGCCATATTTCTTCTCATAGAGCCCAGCCTCCTGGATAATTGGGTATTAATAAGAAAGAAATGGAATGCATAAATATTAACATACTAGGTAGTGGCAAAATGAGATGGACTGGCATGGGACATTTTGAGTCAGACGATCATATGATCTACTATGTTAGAGATGAAAAGGTAAGGAAAAATGGGGTTGATTTCATAGTTTAAAAAGTAATTTCTAGATTCTTCTTGAAATACAATGTTGTGAGTGACAGGATAATATCCATACACATACAAGGAATTCCAGTGAATACCACTATCATTCAGATATATGCACCAACAACCAGAGCCAAAGTGGAGGAAATAGAAGACTTCTACTAATTTTTGTTGTCAGAGATGCAACCAAGATGGATTAATAATAATGAAGAGAATAAAAAAGTTGGGAACAGAGAAGGATCAGTAGTTGGAAAACATGGACTTGATGACAGAAATGAAGCTGAAGAAAGAATGATAGAATTCTGCACATTCAATGATTTGTTTATTGCAAATACCTTTTATAAGAAACATAAACACAGGCTATACACATGGATTTCACTGATGTTATGCATAGGAATCAGATTGATTACATCTGTGGAAAGAACTGCTGGAGAAGCTCATCAGCTGTGAAAACTAGGTCAGGAGCTAATTGTGGAACACAAACTACTCATATGAAAGTTCAAGCTGAAGCTAAGGAAAATTAAATCAAGTCCACAGGAAGCAAAATACGCCCTTAGGTCTAATGCCACCTAAATTTCAAAACCATTTCAGGAACAGGTTTGAGGCTTTGAACACTAATGAACGAAGATCAGATAAGCTGTGGGAGGATATCAAGAATATTATCCAGGAAGAATGCAGGAAATCATTACAGAGGAGGAAGAAAAGACAAAGACGTGCGTCAGAAGATATATATCAATTTAACTATTGAAAACCCTATAGAGCACAGGTCTACTCTCACACATGAAGTCACCATGTGTTGAAGTTAACTTTATGGCATCTGGTAAACTGGTAAGTATGGAAAAATTATTCCGTGAAGCTGCTTACATTTAAGATTTAAATGGAAACATTAAGGAACCCAAGTTGACCCAGAACCATAATGCCCACATGCATGAAAATTTGATGAGAAAATTAAAAACTAGGATATTGTCCTTATTTTTACACATAAAGAAAGTATAAGTGAAAGAATTCTTCATGGTTTTCATGCAAATAGTTAAATCCCAACCATTTTTACTGTGCTACATTGTTTGATTTTTGTCACTAGCTTCTATCCTAATTATTCCTAAAGAGCTTCAAAAGGTAACTGAGTCCAAAATACATCCTTATTCCTTCTTCCATCAATTTCTCCAGACTACAAGCACTATTAAGTCAAATAAGCTCTGGGAATACTGTGTTTTACATGCTCTGTTTGGATATTCATAATTCATGCCATAAATTAAGGAGGCTGTGAAGTCCGTTAGTGAAGAAACCTGTTTAATTTTGGATCACCCAAATTTATTTGACAAGAAATTTATATCACGTTATGCTTCTACTGTACAATAAAACCAACTCCAGAGAAAGCTCTTTTAGAACATATGCTTATTATTGATTTTAATGTGAAATAATTATTTCACTTCTCAGCATTGATAAGAAACACTTGAAGAATCACTGATCAAGAAAGATAAGATTAACAAATGAGCCCTTAATTTTTCTTTGACGAAGGGATTTTCAAAAATAGCATCCCCCTCACTCCTAGTTCATTGTTTTTTGATGACAAGGGGGAAATGTGCATATCCATATTGTCTGCACAGGCTATAGGAAATCATCTGATTAGCTTTGTTAGTGGTTTGTGGCATCCTCACACCTTTCTTTCTTAAATGATGTGTGGTCCATGTTATGGCTTCTTGGAGCAAGTCTATAGTTGCCATGGTGACTCCTTAGCAGGTACTGCATGGATGCACCTGGTGTTGCTCTGTGGCTCTCTTGCCAGCCCCCTAGATCACAAATGTCTTAGATGGCTCCCTCCTCTTACAGTAATATAATTGGATCCATTGCTCATCTGTCATGCCCAAAGTAGAAAGAGACAACAGGCCATCTGTTCCACCTCTCTGAGTTCTTCCTCAGCATGAGGCACCATCTCTTCTGTTCATTGTTACCATGGCAAAGTGCACCCATGGTAACAATGAACTGAATGGCCTCAAAGTTGCCCACTTAGCTGCCTGAGTGACACTTTGACTCAGCTTCAAGTCCTTTAGTAGTTAGAGGAACTGTTCCTACCAAGATCTGATAATGAAAGCCTAATGCAAATGCTTTGCATTTCCTGGAGGCACTTTCCATGGTGTCGTTTAATGCATTTTATGGCCCATATGTACAGTGCAAATGGCTAGATCTGTTTCGACCAAGTGTGAAGAATAATTAAAATCGCTCTAAACCAAATGAAGTGTTGAAACACATTGTAAGAAGAAGACTTTGAGCGATGTAAATGCCTTGTTACCTCTGCCACCAGTGTAATAGGATTGTGTTTCAGCTCTCTTTAGTTCCATTCAAATGCTCATTATAGAGCTCTCCCTACTACACTTCCCCCACCCTTCTGTGGTCTAGAACCCCGTTTTTTTAAATCCAAACCAACCCAACAAGTGGATTCTGACTCCTAGTGACATATATGACAAAATACAACTGCCTCATGGGTTAATCTTTATGGGAGTGACTGTCATATCTTTATCCTGATGGATTCAAACCATTAATCTTTTTTATTCATCTTTTGATTAGCAGTCAAGTTCTTCATCACTATGCCACCAGGGTTTCTTCACGTTTAATCCAGGTGTCTTAAAATTATACCAAGCTAATAAGAAAGAGACAGCTGCTTGGACAGGGGTCAGCAAAGTCTAACGCACGTTCTTTAGTTGAGTCCTCTATTGACAGTACCAAGGGTCAGTAGTCGTGGAAGGCCGACTCATTTCCCACAGCTGCAGAGCCAAAAGCAAATGTGTCTCCCTCATCCAGGTTACTGTGGTCTGTGGTCCTCTGCTGAATCATGACAGGTGCTCTGCAGGTCTGTCTGAGTGGGAGGGAGATCTGCCTAGTTCCTAAGCTCCTCTCCACAAAATTAAAACCAATTGATTCTGATTTGAAAACAATTCCTCCAAACACAAAATACTTGGTTTTTCAGTGTTGATTCTGATATAATAGAACCTGAAAGGAAAGATAGGAGACAACTGCCCTATGAGATGTCTAAGATTAATATCTTTGTGGACATAGACTGCCACTCATTTTTCCTGCAGTAGTTGGTGGGTTCAAACTACCCTTTTGATTGACAGAGGAACACTTTGGTGATCATGCCACCAGGGATGGGTCTATAAGTATGTACATATACTGATAGTCGCCAACACTAGTTATTGTTCTAACGCTTTGGAGACCTTGGGTAGTGCTGGCAGTTAACGTGGTAGGTTATTAACCGAAAGGCTTAGAGGTGTGAGTTCATCCAGAGGAGTCTTAGTAGAATCCTGGTGATCTACTTTACAACTAGCAACTGCAAAGCTCACAGAAGGACGTTATTCTCTAACTCACAGGAGTTCACCAGGAATCAGTCAACTTGAAAGCAACTAGTTGTTAATGTCTTAAATATATTAAGTTTATTTTAATAAGAACTCCTTGGTGTATTTGCTACAATCTTCATTTTACATTTGATGCAATTGAGGCTTAGAGAAAAAAAAATAACATATCCAAAACCATAAAGTCTTTGATTGGTAAAGCTGAGATTTAAACTCAAGTGTGTTTTACTTCACAGGCCACATTTGCAGCTACTGTACTACACTGCATGTCCCTGTATCAAAATAGTTCCAGATACCCCGTTTGTTGTTTTGTTAGTTGCCATCAAGTTGTCCTTAACTTATAACCCAACATCATGCACAAAAAAATGAAATGCAGTATTGAAACAGATGAAGGAGAAAACTGTTTAAAAGGGATATATGATTCAGTACTATTGTCATGACAGGAGTCTAGAATGAAGGCTTCACAGTGGAGTGGACATGGAGGCAGTGATTGCATAAGAATGAAAGAGTTTTTCTTTTACTTTTCAAGGAGAAGAGTGAATTGGGAGGGCGGGGAGGGGAGGGAGAAAAGTGCAACAATGAACGACTGGAAACCCTAAGGCTCTGTAAACTTTCATTAAAATTAATTTAAAAAATCATATAAAAAATAAATGAAAGAATTAAATGCTCCATGGTTCTGTGCCATCCCCACCAGGAGACAAGATTATTGTGGTTTATAGAGTATTCATTGGCTGATGTTCAGAAATAGATCCTAGGCCTTTCCTCCTAATATGTCTTAGTCTGGAAGCTCTGCTGGAAAGTATAACATCACAGCAACAAACAAACCACCACTGGCTAAGGTGTGCTAGCTGCACATGAGATGCCCTGGCTGAGAATTGAACCCAAGTTTCTCACTTATTTATGGTGTTTGTTGTTAAGTGCTGTCTAGTCATCTAACATTCATAGTGTTCCTAGGAAGAACAGATCTGTACCTTGCTGATCTGTGTCAGGCTCAGAATCATTCTTGTGATTTCTGTCATGCTCAAGCCCATTGTTACAGTTACTATGTCAATCCACTGTACTGAAGATCTTCCTCTCTTCCTCTGACCCTCCACCTTTCCCAGAATGATGTCTTTTCCCAACAATTGGTCCCTCCTGATAACATGCTCAAAGTATGTGAGACAAAGTTTCACCATCCTTTCCTCTAAGGAGTACCCTGTTGCATTTCGTCCTAGACAGACTTGTTTGTTCTATTTGCAGTCTGCAGATATTTAATATTCTTTGCCAAGGCCAAAATTCAAAGTCACTCATTCTTCTTTGTTCTTGTTATGTACTGTAGAGTCAGAACCAGCCCATAGGTGACCCTGTGATAAGTTTTCAGAGGCAGTTAAATCGCATGGGAGGAGATTTTCCATCCTTCTCCCTTGGGGAAGCTAGCGGCCTTGAACCACGTACCTTTGGGATTACAGCACAGCTTTTTGCCACTAGGCCACCAGAGCTCCCCTCATTCTTCTTTAGTCATTTTTATTCACTGTCCAACTTTCCGATGCATGGGAGCAATTGAAAATACCGTGGCTTGAATCAGGTTCACTTTAATCTTTAAACTGATATTCTTAATCATTAGCACTTTGTCATATTTTTCACTTGATAGCATAGTTTTCAATTGCAGCATGAATTTTGATTTCTTGATTGTTACTACCATGGATGTTGATTGTAGATTTAAGTAAAATGAAATTACTGAAAACGTCAATACTTTCTCTATTCATAATAATGTTGCCCAGTGGTAAGGATTTTTGTTTTCTTGGTGTTGAAATGTTAAGCCATATTGAAGGCAGTTATCTTTACTCTTCTGCTGCAAGTGCTTCAAATCTTCTTCACTTCTGGCAAGCAACGTTGTGCTATCTGCATAGAGAGGATAATGATAAGTGTTTCTCTGATTCTGATACCACATTCTTCTTCATATAGTCCAGCTTCTAGGATTATTTTCTCAGGATACAAATTGATTAGGTATGGAAAAGGATATAAATCTGATGCACAGCTTTCCATATTTTAAACCACACTGCATTTCTTTATTTTGTTCAGACAACTGCCTCTTGATTTGTGTATATGTTTCACATGAGCACAATTAAGTGCTCTGGGGATTCCTAGTCTTCTCAGTGTTACCTATAATTGTCTATCATGTAGAAAGTGATAATTCTACCACCATTGTACCCCACCACTCATATGCAATACTCACGGATTAGACACACTATGAATGAAATACAAAGTGTAGGAATGATTATATAAAACACAAAGCACATGTATAAAGCACAATGAATATGAATGAGTATATCTAAACCAATAAAAAAAAATAAACTTCTCAATTTCTTCTCACTCTGGGGCTGTCCCTCATTCATGGAAAAGGTATTTTTTGGGTATCAGTCCTTCTTAGCCAGACCACATCTAGTGAAATCGTAGCTTATGATATTCAAAGATAAGCTTGATATACAAGCTTACTAAAAGACAAACTTGAGATGAAAACGGATTCATCAACAACTATACACAAATGGGCTTCTGGCCATGAGAGTGATTAAAATGCTTAGGTTTGTATAAAACTTTATAGATGGTGGTACAATATAACAAAGCACTTCATTTAATAGGAATAAATAAATTAAGAGTCAAATAACAGAATGACTTTCTTGGGGGCAGAGAAATCACACACACAAAAATAATCCCAAAACCAGTCCAAAAATAAATTAGCTCTAAGATATTTTCAGATTAGGGAGGAAAATGTTTGAGCCAACACTAAAGTTAATTTAAAAAAAACTCTTTAAAAGTACTTGTTGTCATTATTGGATACCATCGAGTCAGAACCGACCCACAGCTTACCCTCCAGTGGGTTTTTAGAAGCAATTAATAGTACAAGAGCAGACTGCTGCCCCCTTTCTCTCAAGAAGCAACTGGTGGGTTTGAACTGCATGCCTCTGAGTCAGCAGTGCAACTCCATACCACTAAGCCACCAGAGCCTTTCTTTTATTTAATGAAAAGTTTATCTTCATTTATTGATTGACTATAAGGAGACCTACATAATTGAAATAAACCTAATGTGCAGTAGGTAAGAACAGTTGGTGTGTTTATTAAACCTGCTGATGTTTCTACTTCTCTTTCCCAAAGGTTGAGGAAATAATCTTAATTACTGCCAATTGTTAAAAACAAATACATTTGAACTTTTACAAACATGGCATATTTATATTTCAAAAGTCTTCTGTTCTATAACCTGAAGCAAATCTCATTAAGATTTTTTAATTGAACAAGATAATTATAAAAGTAATGATTTAGCAAATAAACAAGTAATTGCCTTGGGTTAAAAGTACTATTTCAGGCCCAAATTAGAGATTTGTTGTTATTCTTTTCTATCATAGATGTTAGTTAACCTTCAGAGTATCTTCAGCATTATTTGAGTACATTGATTGTCTATAGCTAAATGAATGTACATTTAAATGTTTTCAGTGATGCTCTGTATGGAAAAGTATGTGACATGAGGATTGGAGGAAAATTCCTAGAAAACCACAATGTGAAGAGGACAATCTTGTTAGCGGAAAGTGTAGGGGACTTAGAGCATTTACTGAAAAAGATCAAAGACATTAACCTGCATAATGGATTGTACCTCAACATACGCGGGGAGATGGGGGTGAGATCTTCAAAATTGGACCAATAAACAACATGATGATACAAGGAGAAAGGTTTATTGTTGTTAAGGATTTCATGTAGCTTGGATTCTTAGTCAACAGCCATGAAAACGGCAGTCACGAATCAAAAGACATTGCATTAGGCAAATCTACTGTCAACAATCCTGTTTAAATGCTAGATCAATGATGTAATTTTAAGAGTAAGGTATGTTTTTTGTTGTGTTGTGTACCTTTTTGTCAGAACTGACCCATACCTGACCCTCCCCTGGGTTTTCAGAGGCAGTTAATCACATGGGAAGAGGGTGCTCATCCTTCTCCCATGAAACAGCTGGTAGACTTGAGGCACACGTGCTTTCAAGATCGCAGCGAATCTTACCACTAGGTTAGCAGAGCTAGGTATGTTGTTGTTGTGTACCATCGAGTCCCCGTGCAGCACAGCTTCTTATCACCAAACCACCAGGGGAAAATCATGGTATTTTCAGTTGCCTCATATATGTGTTAATGTCGGAAAATGACTAAAGAAAACTGAAGAAGAATCAACGTCTTTGAGTTACAATGTCAATGAAGAATATTGGATACACAATAGACTTCCACAAGAACAAATAAATTTGTTTTGGAAGAAGTTTAGCCAGAATGCTTCTTAGAAGCCAAGATGGTGATACTTTGTCTCACATATTTTGAGTGTGTTATCCAAAAGGGCTAAACTCTGTAAAAGGACGTGATGTTTGGTAGAGCAGAAGATCAGCAAAGGAGAGCCCTTAATGAGATAGATTGGTACAATGACTGTAACAATGGTCTTAAGCAAATCAGAGATTGTGACATGATACAGAATCAGGCAAACTCTTTTTCTATGGTATATGGGGTCCCTAGGATCCGAGTTGACTTGACAGTTTCTGAAAATAACAGTCAAATATCAAACCATTCAGTTGTGGCCCTCTACAAGTTGTAGTCTGCTGTCACTCACTCAGTTGTCCTCACCAAGAGCCTCTTTCATGTTATACTTGCACATAGACTAAAAAGTAGTCCTTTCAATAGAACAAGAATATACTTCATGATTTAAAATCAATAAAGATATCTACATGAGAGAGTTTTATTGTTTTTCCTGACTTACTAATCTGGATATGGAGCAAACTGAGAGCTATACAATGTGAAGAAGAAAGCATCTTCAAGGGATTGAAGAAAGACTCATCAACAACCTGTAAAATACATACAATACAACTTTGTTTGCAGAAAACAAAGAATACTTGAAGTATTTACTGATGGGACTCAAATACTATATAGCTTACCTCAATGTAAAACAAAGTATTTCACAACTGGACTGATAGGCAACATTGTGATAAGTGGAGAAAAGATTGAATTTGTCAAGGATCTCATTTTATTTGGATCCACAATTGCCATCCATGACAGTAGCACTCAAGAAATCAAAAGACTTGTTGCAATATGGAAATGAACTATCATTGTCCTCTTTAAAGTGCTAAAGAGTAAGAATGCCAGTTTAAAGACTAAGGTGCACCTGACCCAAGCCTTGCTACTTTCAATGGCTTTTTATGCATCTGAAAGTTTGACAATTAATATGGATACCTTTGAATTGTGATACTTTAGAAGAATATTGAATAGACTGTTAAAAAGGCAAGCAAGTTTGTCTTTGAGGAAGGGTGACTAGAGTGCTCTCTAGAGGTAAGGGTAGAGAAATTTTGTCTCACATTCTTCTGGATTGTTGTCAGCAGCCCCTATGAGGTGTACAACTCAATAGCACTTAACAGCAACAACAGTCATCCACAGACTACTCCAAACTTTGAATTAGCAGTCAAGGGCATCAACAATTTGCACTCTCCAGGGTTTCCAGTGTCTGTTTCAAGGTGTACACACACATGTAGATGCATATATTATGGTTGAAAGAACTTTATGTAGTTTGACAATCTGAGTACGTATTGCTGCATCTTATACTCTATTTGTGGACACAGAACTGACTCATAGCTGACCATTCAGAGGATTTTCTTAAGCTATTACTCTCTTGGGAGAAGATTGCTCATCTTTCTCCCGCACATCCACTGGTGAATTCAAACCACCAGAGGGGCAAGACCTTTGGATTATCAATGCAACAGACTATACATTTGAAATGTAAAAATTGTTCCTAAAGAAGGAGACAGATCAGTTACTTCTATTCTAGCAAGAAGGGAACTCTGATAGCATAGCTCATTATATTTTGGGTTAATAACATAAAGGTTGGCAGTATGAGTAGAAGAATTGTTTCACTGTGGAGGCACAATGTCAAGAATGGCACAGTTGTCCCCAGGCCTGATCACTCCTTAAAGAAAGCAGAGCGGAGGCCAGATCAAAGACTAGACCACCAAATCGAAGACCAGACAAGACAATGGATCCTAATAAGTCTCTGGGCCTAATCACAAAAACTCAAACCCAAGTTAATGAACAGCCCCAAATTCTGAACAAAATATCATCTTTCCTAGTCTTCCCTAAAACCCCTATAAAAAGAAACTGCTCTTGACTGCCCTCACACCATTCTGACCTTCTCTATGTGTAGTCACTTGCCCTCCTTCTGAGACCAGGCAATAAAGGCCTGTTCATTTCTTGGGACCAGCTTCTTTCTTTCTCTCTCTTGCCCTCAACTCGTTTTGCTATCTCACTTATGGTTCCTTGACTGGGAAGAACACCCAGTCACAAGCCAGAACCTCCTCTCTACTTCTCTACAACTGGCCAACACTCCCTTTCTGTCTTATTCTTCTCTCCTCTCAACTTTCCCACTGGTCCCAAAGGTCAAAGGCCACTTGCCATTTAGATCAACAACATCCAACACTAGCCTCAATTCTCAACCACCTAAAGCTATCCTTCTGGTTGAAATAAGAGCCCATAAGCACTTCCTGAGGCATGTACTTTCTATTATCCCTCTCCCTCCTCTCAATCCCCAGAGGCCTCCTCCTGACACCGGACAAGAGGGCACTTTCTTAGCTGTTGGAAGGATCTAAGTTTCTGGCAGTTGCAGACAGCCGATTCTGCCAGATTCTACATGGCTCGGCTCTATTTTACCTCAATAGGGAGGCCAGACCTATCCAGGAGACAGCCCTTTCTTCTGCCTCCTCTAAAACTTGCACACCTTTGGAATTGAGCCTAATTTAAAGCATTCTCAAAGTTCATAATCTAAATTTGGCTCATTCAATCTACCTGTCCTTTAATGACAAATAGCCAGAATTTTCCTATACTCAAACTTTGTTTACTCTCCACTTTCATATTTCTCTCTCTCTGCTTATCCCACTCAGCTTTAAAACGCATAACTAACCCCCCAGTTAAAAAGAAATCTTAAAACAAATCTTCTGCAAATAAAACAACACCTTCTTTTCCATCCCTAACCTGTAGATATAGCATCATCTCTCTCCTTTTCGGATACCACCAAGTGGATAATCCCCCATACCACTCTCCCCCAGCACTAAAAACCAAACTACACAGACAAACTGGCCAAAATCCTCTGCCTCTCCACTCTCTCCTCCCAACCCTTCCAACACCCCATTCCAGCACATTACCCTCTATCGAAATTCAGTCAACAAATTCCTAAAAAGATATAATCCACCCAGCAAAAAAATACCTTTCTTTTATTTTCCTGCCAAAACTCATTTTAAATTTTTTTAAATGTCTTTTTTTATTTTTATTATTTTCTGTGTATGTACCGTCAAATCGCATCTGATTGGTACAGGAAGAGACTGCCCCTCCTTCTCCAGCAGAGCATCTGGTGGATTCAAACCGTGCACCTCTGGGGACATTTTTAATTTTTTTCAGGGTAAAGTCTGAAACATACTAAAGGCAGAAAAATCTTAAACTATAAAACAAACAAACAAACAAAAAATTATCATTTCTTCTGTTTTTTCTAACTTACTCTCTGTACTAAAAAGCTAATACTTCCTCTCAGTAAAAGATAATTTAAAAACTTAATCCCTTCACTTTGTTACCTAAGTCATTCATTTTACCTGTTCCTTTTTTCAGTCTTTCACACTTTTTGTAAAAAGTGTATGATTACAAATAAATTGAATTTTCATAATAATAGCTAATATAAAGT
>NW_006399995.1:2902059-2903897 GCF_000299155.1 Elephantulus edwardii
ATGAGTCGCAAGTGACTTGACGGCACATAACAACAACAAACAAACAAACATATATATATAGTTTTTCGCTTTTATTAAAATAAGTTTAAGAATTTTATTTTGTTTCCAGGACTGACATCGGGTTTGGGTGTTAACTAAGAAAAGAGGAGATAAATAATGTACACTGCATTGAAACAGATGAGGAAGAAAACTGTTTAAAAGGGATATATAATTAGCTATTATTTGCATGGCAAGAGTCCAGAATAAGAGCTGTGCAGTAAAGTGGACTGGAGGAGAGGGGGTTGTATAGCAATGGAGGAATATTTTTTTTCTTCTCAAAAAGATATGTGACAGGGTGGGGGCAGTGGAAGGAGTGGGCAGGGAGCAAAATGTGCAGCAATGAATGAATGGAAATCCAAGTTCTCTATAATATTCCACTAAAATTGCAATGTAAAAGAATTTTTTTGGTTCCTTTTTCTTTAATGTGTTTTCTACCCACCTTAGATTTTCAGAACTGAATTTTTTCAAATTTATTTGTCTTCCTTTTTAAGTTTAAAATAGCAATAGTTTAAAGCTCATGAACTCCATGCATTTTAAAACTATCAGTTAAACAGAACTGGAGTTAAAAGATAGCTGCTAGATATTACATAAAAATTTGAAAAATTTGTCTCTTTTTATCTCTCTGTCTCTCTGTTCTCTCTCTCTATCTATCTATCTATATATATGTGTGTGTGTGTATTTAAATATATAATAAAATATATTATATTTATACATATATCAGGTAGAATCAGTAAACTACCCTAAATTAGAACAAATAACACAGAAATAAAATAGAAAACCCTGCAACTTTTAAAATTCACTAACTTAGACCCTAAGTCTTCTAAAGAAACAATTGTTGTAAATTTCCATTTATAAATAAATCTACCCCAGATATTTAAAAAAAAATAAACTCTAGAAAAAGAGTTTTAAGCCCCCAGTATAATTTGAACTGTTACTATAATTTTTAACTGTTACTATAACAGTGTTCAACAATAGGGACTTGGAAGAAGAAAGAAGGACTAGCTAAAAGCTAAATTTCTAAAAACTGCTATCACAGAATATTTAAAACCCTTTCATCCAGCAAATGTGTCCAAAACCTCTAATTTCAAGGCTTTAACCCACAATGCCTGGTCTCAGTCACATAAGGCATAAATGTCAAAAGATGCTGCAAAAGAGTAAAGGGGCAAAAAGGAAGCCTTTTGCTACTTGCTTTCAATGCAGTCTTTAGAAACATCTGGCTCAGCAATGACCCAAGCCAGTCTTAGTAGCATAGGAGCAATCAGACTGACAGGACCCTAGCTCTCTCAGAGCTGCTACAAGTGACCAGCATAGCATCACCATAAGCCTGGAGAAGCCTTTAGTATCCATGGGTGTTGCTGGTAAAAATAATTCACTTTTCTAATTGTCACATGTACAAATAATTTTGTCTTAAGGTTTTTTGTAACCTTCTTTACCTCTGCCAACTTACTATTGCAGACATTGAGAAAAACCTATTTTAAAAAAAAATCAAACTCCCCTGTTAAATTATATAAAAGTATTATTTTTCCATTGATTTCTGGTTGTATCTAAAACCCCTGTACGTTTCTTTAAAAAACACTTGTTTTCAAAAGTAAATGTGAACGTTCTTTTTCACCCCAATGTTTCTAATAGTGTTTTTAAAAGTTACTCAATAGTTGTTGTTGTTAAGTGCCGTCGAGTCACAGGCGACTCATAGCGACCCTAAGAAGAAGAGTCCTCGACGCTTGGGTGCCTTGCATCCTCTCTCCAGGTTCATAGGGTTTCCGGAGGCAAGCTATTACGGAAGTGGACGCCACTCCTCC
>NW_006399995.1:2904603-2905561 GCF_000299155.1 Elephantulus edwardii
AACCTAAATTTAAAAAAAAAAAGTATATAGCCATCATTAAGTAATTTAAAAAAATCCAATAATAACTGTTTCACACAAAATTTTAATTGTAATTTTAGTGAACGTTTACAGAAAAGTACATTTTCACTCATTCATTGTAACACAATTTGCCCCCTCTTCCTCCCTTTGGCATCTTCCAACTCACTTTTTAAAAAAAATTCATTATTATTTCACAATTACCTCCCTCCTCCCACGCCTCTTTATATATCTCTTATTCTAAGCTGTTACCATACATACGATGCCTAATCAGACATTACTTTTAAGCAGTCCTTTCCTTCATCTGTTCCAGTGCAATAGTCATTGTTGCACAAGAGTGTGTATTCACTCTTGTCCTGTTCTCCTCCCAATCGCCCATGTCAGACTTGCTTTATAACAGTAATACTATGCAGCATTTGTCCTTTTGTGACTGGAATATTTCACACAGCATGATATCCTCTGTGTCCCCTAGGCTCTGTAATGTTTTACAAATTCATTGTTATTCAGTGCTGCACAGCATTCCATTATATCCTTATAATACTCCCATTTTATAAGCCCAGAAGCCAAGTAATAAATAAAAATTAATCCAAAACGTAAAACTGATCAATAAAACTATATTTCTTCTGCCCAATACCTCCAACCTAAGTACCCACAAAATCTATTTCTCAATATTAAACCATTTATTCTTTACTGTATATCTCCACTCTAACTCTCATCCTTTTTTTAATTTTAAGTAAACCAACTCAAAAATACTATAGTAGTATATAGTTAAGCAGAAATAAAAAAGTAGCACTAAGTTCTTTCAAAAAGAGAATGTTGTTGTTGTTATGTGCCATCGAGTTGTTTGCGACTCATAGCGACCCTATGCACAACAGCCCTAAACCCTTCTCTATCCTGTGCCAACCACACTGCTTCTGACACACCCATCCCGATTACCCCAGTC
>NW_006399995.1:2906566-2926873 GCF_000299155.1 Elephantulus edwardii
GGTATACCATCTATTCCTGGGGCCTTATTTTTTGCTGTTTCCTTCAAAGCAGCTTGAACTTCTTCCTTCATCAACATAGGCTCTTGCTCAAATGTTATTTTATTAAATTTTTCTGTATCTGCCAATTCCTTTCTATACAATGACTCAGTATATTCCTTCCATCTTCTTTTAATACTTCCTGGATCATTCAATATTCTGCCCAATGCATCCTTGATTATAGCAGAGAATACCAGAGGAATGTCTCTCTGTGTTTCATTGATTATGCAAAGGCATTTGACTGTGTGGATCATAACAAACTATGTCTGACTCTTAGAAGAATGGGAATCCCAGAACACTTGATCATGCTAATGCGAAACCTATACTTGGACCAGGAGGCAGTCATCAGAACAGAGCAAGGGAACACTACATGGTTCAAAATTGGGAAGGGTGTAAGCCAGGGATGCATCCTATCTCCATACCAACAAATAGTGACAGAAAAAAACCTCATGTGACAGAAAGAAATGTCCCATAGGGTTCTCTTGCCTATGATCTTCATGGAATCAAATCACCAGTTCTTTCTCCCACAGAGCCGTTGGATGGGTTCAAAATGTCAATCTTTTGATCCGTATTGGAGCACTTAACTGTTGGCCACATGGGCTCCTTGCAATATAGTGAGCACCCTATAAATGTTTATCATAATCATCATTACTAGATAATTTCGTTTGTGATCTTTCTTTTGAGATGTTACCTTGTCAGTCCCAAAGGATTTTAGTGGGGCAGACAGTGTGTGATGTTGTTGTTGTTGTTGTTAGGTGCCATCAAGTAGAATATGACTCATAGTGACCCTATGAACAAAAGATCTGAACCCTGTTCTATCCTGTGCCATCCTCACACTTCCTGACACACAAGACCCCATTGCAGCAGTCACAATGTCAATCCACCCGGTTGAGGGTCTTCCTCTCCTTCACCAACTGCCCTTACTCAGTTTCAAAGATGAAACTGAAAGAAGAGTATAATTGAAGGATTGTTATCCTCATATCAATAGAATATAGTTAACAAATAATAAAATTAATGTTCTGACTTGGTATATATCTTTCTCATACCCAATAATTATTTTGTTTCAAACTGTCCATTCCCCTCCTCTCCCTGCCACCACCACCACCAGTGTTTTGGAGAAGGATATGATGCTAAGAGTCGCCTGTGATTTGACAGCTCATAACAACAATAACATCAAAGATAAAGAGACATCCCTTGGCCCAGTGTACAGAAAGCAAAGCTACCACGCCAAAGGTAGGGTGACTTTTAATTCGTAGCCTTCGGGCCAGTCTTTCATTGGTTTTGTTCAGACATTCCTCTAGATCATATAGCCCTGGTGTGTCCACTTGCCATACAGTGGTAACTTGTGCTTGCTGTGAGGCTGAACACTGTGACACTGATGTGTTAAATGTGTTAATGGTTGGTTACCCAATGCGGACAGAGAGTGGGGTGGAGCTCCCCAATTAAAACAAGCTTGGAAGGAGGAGTGGCATCCACTTCCATAATAGCTTGCCTCACGAAACCCTATGAACCTGGAGAGAGGATGAAAGGCACCCAAGCGTCGAGGACTCTCCTTCATAGGGTCGCTATGAGTCACCTGCAACTCGATGGAACTTAACAACAACAACAACAACATGCTAGAAGAGTGGAGGGACAGTGCAGAAGAGAAAGATACTGGATGAGATGAATTGACACAAATACTGGGCTCTTGGGGGTGGTTGTGTCAGAGACAGCGAAATTGACTCAGGATAGGGCAGAGTTCAGAGCTATTGTGCATAGGATTGCTATGAGTCCTAATTGACTTGATGGTTCATAATAACAACATTTTCAAATGAGAATCAACGATCATAATTTTATTTAAAAAAGAAGAAATACAGTCTCTCTCTCTCTGTTCTGTTTTTATAGCATGCAACCCAGTTTCCATTTACGATACTTCCTCCCCCCCATAGAATTCAGTGACAAAGATCACAAAGATTTTCCTCATGGTGAGCTCCAGGCTAGCCTTTGTTCATGGAGAGAACTGATTGCTACTTAAACCGTGTGCTTAACAGGAAACTGGCATTGATGTGATGATGGCAACTTCTGAGACAGATGTCAAGCCAAGCCAGGGTGTCCATTTGCTGTGGGTTTGCTGGCACCGAGAGTGAGATAAGTCAGACAAAAGAACAACAAATAATAAATTGGGGAACTGCTACTGAAATCCTGTAGGAGGAAAGATGCTGGGACTTTATTTCTGGGCAGCATGCATATCAGATTCCTTTGGAAAATCTTTCTCAGATATACCCCATCTGTCATATCTGAGATGAAGCTGAACTGGGACTTTGGGATAGATTCAGTCTCATGAAAAATAACTTCCTAATTGTTCTCCACTATACTAATAATAATGAATAATAATAATAATAATATTGTTATGTGTCATCGAGTCAGAACAGATTCATAGTTGAGCCCCTCTGGCAGGTTTTCATGGGTAGTAAATCATAAAAGAGATAGTCGTCTTTCTCCTGCAAAGCAGCTGGTGGATTCAAATTGCCTATCTTTGACTTGGCAGTACAACTTCTTACCCAGCAGGCCACCAAAGCTCTACATAACAACAACAATAATAATAGCTAAATATTTATTTTTTTGCTCTAGACCAGGTAAAATAATACAAAGTCTTCAATGCATTATTTCATGTGTTTCTCCAAACAATCCCATGAGATCAGAATAATCATCATTATCTTAAGGAATATGTTTTGAAGAATATGTGTAATTTTCCCAAAACAATATAACTAATATGTGACAGAAACAAGATTTGTTATCAGAGCTATTTGACTCCAAGCTTAAGCTCCTAACCCCAGGGCGAACCTGCCCTTCTCTCTGACTCTGCCCTGTGCTGTATTTTCTAAATACTGGACCTAGTTTGCTCCCAAAACCCCAGATCTAATTAGGTCATCCTTCTGCAAAATGCTCTTGTGGTCACCCACTGCCCAGAGATCTCCTGAGGAGATAATTTGTGTTACTTCTTTAATGTTGTTGCACAGATACTCTGGATTTCAACCAAACTTCATTTACATTTGTCCTGGAGAGGAAGAAACCGGGCTCCACCTTGGAGGCAAGGATACTGAATCTCTATCTGACATACTTTGAACATACTGCAAGGAGGTACCGGTCCTTGGAAGATATATTATGCTTGAGAGGATGAAGAGACAGTGCAAGAGAGGAAGACCTTTGATGAGATGGATTGACTCAGTGACTGGACTAATGGGTTAGGTGTGTCAGAGTTAATTAGGTTGACTCAGTATAGAGCAGGGTTCAGAGCTGTTGTACATAAGGTTGCTTCTATGAGTCACAAGCAGCTCGATGGCACATAACAACAGTAAACATCATCCTGTTCCTCTGTGTTTTTTTCTCTTCTACTGTATTAAATGGGTGTTATTATTGTTTTTGTGTTATAAATGAAGACACTAAGATTCAGCAAAATCAAGTTCAAGATCCTATAGGGAGTAAGGGAACTGAGTAAAGTTTTAAACCCATTGATGGATGACAGAGTTCTTAGTCTGCTACTATCCGCTACCTACTAGTGCTCATGGTGTATATATACAGGGAGTCACACTGCTGTCCCAAAAGCAGTCTCTCTGGTGGTTCAAGTTCACAATAGCTCTGCTGGAAAAAAGATGGGCAACCTCCTCCAATAAAATTTATAGCCTCTCAGAAAATCCTCTGGAGGGTTGGTCATGAGTCAGTTCCAAACTGGACAGAAATGAGTTCGAGTTCAACCTAGAAATCTTAGCTACCTAATGCTGCCTTAAGAGAAATAACACAAGTTGATGACACTACTGCCATTAAGGGTGTTGTTGTTGTTAAGTGCCATCAAGTTGCAGGTGACTCCTAGTGATCCTATGAAGGAGAGTTCCCGACACTTGGGTGCCTTTCATCCTCTCTCCAAGTTCATAGGGTATCTTGAGGCAAGCTGTTATGGAAGTGGATGCCAATCCTCCTCCTTCCAAGCTATTAAGGGTGTAGGGTGAAGATATGTTAATGTGGTGTTGAGGAATGCAGACACTGACCTCATTAAGAGGTAAAGAGAGCTCACTGAGAATGAGGTAGAGCATGTGGTCACCATTGTGCAGAATTCACACCATTACAAGATTCCAGACAGGTTCTTGAACACACAAAAAGACGTGAAGGCTAGGAAATACAGTCAGGTTCTGGCCAAGTCAGGTCTGGACAAGACCTGGAATGACTGAAGAAGATTGTACTCATACAGGCCTGCACCACTTTTTGGGACTTTGAGTTCAAGAGCAGCATACCAAGACTAGTGGGCATCAGGGCCATACTGGGGATGTGTCCAAGAAGGTGTACAGTCCTTGGCTGTTAATAAATAGTTCATACACCTTCCAAAATATAAGAAGAACAGAAATTTGCTTTCTCAAGATACTAGAAACATAAAGCCTAACTCAGGGTTTGACCTTGTCAGTTCTTTCTCTCTTGGTTTCTAGTCAGTTTTTTGGCTTTGTTTTTGTTTGTAGACAATCCTCCTATAGTAATTCCATTTTCCCAGTGTGTTTCTTTATCTATTGTATTATAACTCAGAAGTAAGTAGGTTTAGGAGCCACCCTACTTTGATAGGACCTCATAGACATACAAAAGAAAAACCCCACATTCAAATAGGAGCACATTTGTAGGAAAAAGGCCTAGAGCATTGGTATATCTTTGTGAGGAAGTAATTCAATGCACAAAATCAGATAAAGTTCTGACCAGCCTTGGGACACTCATTCACATGCAAACTATTTTCCTAAGCCCATCTGGGCCCCTACAGAGTCAATCCTTGATTCCATTTGTGTACCTTTGTTGCTGAAGTTAATCCACTGTTTCCTCTTAGCAGTTTCTCAGATCCATAAGATGTACTCTGCTTGATGCTTTGCCACTCATCTTTGTGTCCTTCCTAAAACAAGTGCAGTATCTGAAGCTCAGCAGGAGCTACTGATATGAGTTGAATCCATTCAATGATTATTTCTTGAACTACAAAAATGATCTCACCCACTAACCACAAGTTCCCTGTGGACTTGTTTCTATCCTTTTGTTTGTTCACCCTCCCTTTTGAGGATCTGATGAAAGCCATCATGCATCTTTACATCAGAAAGATGCAACAACTAATATAACTTTAAACCTTTCTTAAGGTGATCCAGAGTTCAGTGTTTCATTGATGTTAATTCAATACTTGGCAAATTGAACCTTTTACATAGTCATATTAATCTATTCTCTTTTGATTTCAAGATACAGACTTTTAACTGCACTAGCTTAGACAAAATGGATTTAAAATAAATGTTCAGAAAGTGATAAATGAATATATGAAATAGAAATTAGAAATGTGAGCTTGTTTTCTCTAATGACTGGAGTGAGAGATATTACTATTCCTTGGAATGGATCAGTAGATCCATTCTATTCTCCCAGACTGGCTTCCTCCACAAGATGAGGAATAAGCTTTCTGGAAGTCCTGTATCTCAAATCTGAAAACTCAATAATCACATTCACTGTCATTGAGTTGGTTCTAACCTAAACAACACTCCACCAGGTTTCTGAAACTGTTCATAACAATGGGATACTTCCTATTTTTCTCCTAAAGAATGACTTATATATTTGAACTACCAAAGACTTAAGGCTTTGGAATAGCAGTGTAGCTCACTATAGACTACTCCACCAGAACACTCTGTTTCACATATTACTCACAATTTAAATATTACAACAGCAACACTCACACACAAGAAATCCCAAAGCTCCCACGAAGGATTCTGACTTGCTAATTTTTTGTCATTAGACTACAACTTGTAGAAACCCTACAGATTGATCCTGCACCATCCTCACACTCCCTGTGCTGAAGACCATTGCTGCAGTCACTGTTTTAATTTATCTTGTTGACACTCTTCTCCTTCACTGACCTTCCACCTCTCCAAGAATGATGCCCCTTTCCAGGGCTGACCCCTCTTGGCAACATGCATAAAGTATGCGAGATGAAACGTTGTCTTCTTTGCTTCTAAGAAGCACCTTGTTTGCATTTCCTTTAAGATATAATTGTTTGTTCATTTGACAGTCAATGATATATTCAATACTCTTGACCAATAGCACAATACAAAGGAACTCTGGTTTATCTTACTCATTCTCCAACTTTTAGATGCATAGAACGAAAACAATTGAAAATAGCATGTCTTGGAACAAATGCTCCTAAGTCCTTAATATTACACCCTTATTCTTTGACACTTCGAAAAAGCCCTTGGCAGCAGATTTATCCCATGCAATATGTCTTGATTTATTGCCTACTATTACCATGGTTATTGATTAAGGATACAAGTAAGATTAAAAACTTTGAAAACTCAATTTTTTCTCCATCTATCATAATATTGCTAGTTGCTCCAATTGTAAAGATTGTGTGTGTGTGTGTGTGTGTGTGTGTGTGCGCGCGCGCACTGAAATGAATACATGTTGAAAGCAACAAATAGTCTTTTTTTTCTTTTACAAGTATTTCAAGTCTTCATCATCTCTATATTGTAAGTTGCTATTGTGTCCTTTCACTAATTCTAATGTCACATTCTTTTTCATATACTCCAGCTTCTCTAATTATTTGTTCAACATAAAAGTTGAATAGATGTTGTGGGTAGCTTAAGAATATGTCAATTCGTAGACTTGTTGGATACGTTTTTTTAAAAAATTGGTTGTTCTTCCCAGAAGATGATAAAATTAGATGGCCATTATAATTTTTCTCACCTCTAAACCTTCCCTTCTACCCTTTAAAACCTCTCCCACAAAGTGCTCTAAACTCTGAAAGATCTGACTCATCTCTCCTCCTTTCCACCAACATCCAACCAGGCCATTTTAAGTAACTTCTTATGAGATCCAATTCTTGACTTCTTAAGAAGGCAGATAACTATCCACTAGATTTATCTGGGCCAACCAAGTAAGGGGGAAAAATCACCAGGATTGCCTCTGCTTCCTAGATAAGCTATATTTTCTTAGTGGCCTTCTACAATAATCAACACTGAACAAGTTCTAATAATAGGGGACTTAAATAATAATGGGACTTAAATTATTTAAGAAAATTGAGTAAGAAGGAACATTCCCAGAGTCATTCTATGAAGAAAGCATAACTCTAATATCAAAACCAGGTAAAAATATTACCAAGAAAGAAAACTACAGGCCAGTATCTCTCATGAATATAGATGCAAAAATCCTTAACAAATCTTCGCCAGTAGAATCCAAAAACATATCAAAAAATAATTCACTGTCATCAAGTGGGATTGATAACAGCTATGCAAGGATGGTTCAACATAAGAAAAATAATCAATGTAATTCACCATATTAACAAGGTCAGTAACAAGAACCATATGATCTTAACAATTGATGCAGAAAAGACATTTGACAAAATCCAACACCTCTTCCTGATAAAGACACTCAGCAAAATTGGAATAGAAGGAAATTTTCTCAACAAAGTGAGAAGTACATATGCAAAACCAAGAATGTAGTAAGAGTAAAGCATTTGCCTTATGAACAGAGATCATACAAGGATGCCCACAGTAACCATTTCTATTATATATTGTGTTGGAAGTTCTTGCAATGGCTATATGACAAGAGAAGGAAATAAACTATCACTATATGCAGATGATATGATAATGTACACAGAAAACCCCAAAGACTCAACAAAAAAACAAGCACGCCAATTTAATAAAATGGCAAGATATAAGATCCATATCCAAAAATCAATGGGATTTCTCTACAGTAGCAAAGAGAACTCAGAGAAGGAAACCCAGAAAGCAATACCATTTATAATAGCTGACCACAAGTTGAAATACATAGGAGTAAACCTAACTAGAAACACAAAAGACCTGTAAAAAACAAAACTACAGAATATTTCTGCAGGACACAGTAGAAGACTTAAGGAAATGGAAAAAATGAACCCTGTTCATGAATAGGAAGACTCAATATGGTGAAAATGACAATCCTACCAAAAGTAATCTACATGTTCAACACAATCCCAATACAGATACCAAATTCATTTTTCAAGAAGATAGATAGGGGAAATTCCAAGTTTATTTGGAGAGGCAAGAGACCCTGAATAAGCAAAACACTTCTGAGAAGCAAAAATTCTGTGGGAGTCATAGCACTTCCTGATCTCAAAACCTACTATACAGTGGTAGGGACAAAAAACACACGGTACTGGTACAATGAGAGGCATGTAGATCAATGGAATAGAATTGAGAACCCTGAAATAAGAACAGCTTTTTATGATCAACTGATATTCAACAAGGAAATCAAACCTATCAAATGGGGAAATGGCAACCTCTTCAACAAATGGTGCTGGCAAAACTGGACTGCTACCTGCAGAAAGATCAAACAGGATTCATGTCTCACACCATACACAAAAATCACCTCAAGTTGGATCAGAGACCTGGGAGTAAAGCCCAAAATCATAATGTTTGTTAGAGACAAACTGGAACCAAGCTTATAAAGCGTAGTCTGTGGTATAAAGAGACTGCCAAACATAACCAGAAATGCACAGTATTAACAGGATAAAATTGATGAATGGGACCATGTAAAGATCAAACCCCTGGATGCATAAAAAACTTTTTACAACAAGGTGAAAAGAAAACCTACTAACTGGGAACAAAGACTAGGCAATATTGTCTCAGACAGGAGTCCCATAATGAAAGTTTACAGAACACTCCTAGGTCTCCACAAGAAAAAGAGCCCAATTAAAAAATGGGCAAAAGACATGGAAATAATTTTCACAGAGGAAAATATTCAAATTATTAACAGACACATGAATAAATGCTCGAAATCACTGACAATAAGAGAGATGCAAATAAAACCGCAATGAGATACCATCTCACTTCAGTAGCAGTGGCTAAATTTAACAGGACGGCAAGTAATATATGTTGGAGAGGATGTGGCTAGATAGGAACTCTTATATGTTGTTGGTGGGATTGTAAAATGGTACAACCACTCTGGAAAGCAGTTTGGAGCTTCCTCAAAAATTGAACATAGAAATTCCATATGACCCAGCGATTTCACTGCTTGGAATATACCCCAAGAAAATGAGAATTTAGGCATAAAGAGACTTGTACACCAATGCTCATAGCAGTGTCATTCACCATCACAAGAACATGGAAACAGCCCAGGTATCCAGTCATAATCAAATGGATTGAGAAATTATGGTACAATCACACAATGAAATACTACACAGAAGGCAGGAGCAATGATTTTGTAAATTATTACCTAACTTGGGAGGAACTGGAAAGCATTATGCTGTGTGAACTAACTCAGTCCTATAAGGACAAATACTGTATAAAAACCATTATTGTAGAATGGAATGAGTATGAGGTTCCAAGAAGGGGGGTGGAATCAAAGAGTTGAGGATGGGGATGTTAATCATAGATAGGGTCACACAATTTGATGGGGAGCGGGGCATTGAAAGAAATGGGAAAGATCTGGTGTGAAAAACAGTATATTTGAACTTTGTAAATAAACCAGTATAAAATTTTAAAAAAAGAAAAGAAAATAAAGGAATTCTGGGGCATTTCAAGTCTCAAACTTAAATACTACTTGAGAGCCCCTTGTGAGTTACCTGTCTAAGCCTTCACCTTCATATTATACATGAGAAACTAAGGATTAGAGAGTCAATTATCCAGGTCACATGGCAAATTGATTACCAGGCCACCAACTGTAGGGTAAGCCCCCAAATTCCCAATCCACTTATGTCCTTATTTTATCACGATGCACTCAAGAGAATATTTGGTTTGTCACAGGTTCAGTGAGGCATATCATCAAACACATCTGGCTTGTTTCTTCCCTTTGAAGTTCTGTTGTTTATATTGTCTTTACAAATATAGAGAATTATTTGTTTTGTTGGAGGCATATACTGTGAGGATTAAGATCATGAACTTTGTAGCCAGGTTGCTTGTGTTTACAGCCCAGACTTAACAACGTAAAAGCTCAGACAACTTATTTAACATTGTTGTGCCTCATTGTCTTCATTTTAAAAAAAGGCTTCGAAAACAATATTTGTAATTTCTGTTTTTCTGAGTGTCAAAAGCCTACAGCAAATGGATGTTCTTAGCAATACCCACTGTCTAGAGTTTGGTAAGCATAAATAAACAGGCAATGAAAAGTTCTTGGAGTTTGGTGCATAGTAAGCCTTCAATGATTATAAGCTACTATAATTAGTAGTCTGAAAAAAACAGCAGTAATTTAAAAGCAAAAGCAGTAACATACAATTTTCTCTGGAAGACGGTAAAGTTTTAATTCAAAACCTTAATTAGCTAGACTATCCTTTCTGACACTTGTTTTACTGAGAGCCTTACAAAGGAAAACTGTTACCAGGAATTTAGACAAAAAGTAATAAAGGAAAACAATCTAATGTAAGTAAACCTAAGACCAGATTCAATCCAATCTGATGAACCTGAAGCCTGAATTTGCTGCCCTTTACAATTACAGGTGACATTTAAGATAATGATTTTGTCTTGTTAAATGCTAGGTACTCAAAGATAAAATAATTATAATAATTGCTGTCATTTGAAGACTGCTTGGCAAACACCAGGCATTGTGGTTAAGTGTTGACATATGTTTAAAATACAAAGATATGTAAAGTGCACATGTACAAAGACATTTAATCCCCCCAACAAACATGGGAAAACAATTATTTATACTTTACAGAAATTACTTTTACAGATAAGGAAGCTGAAGCTTGAAGAGATAAACAAGTTTTCCATGTTTGTATAACTTGACAAATGCAGTTTATGTTTGGACCACACGTCTTTTGGATTCCAAACCCAACTTTCTGACTCTACTTTCTTTACTCTGTTTTTATTCTTACTACTCTAGCTATCAAGCAAGGAATGTACAGTAATTCCTTTTATATTCACAAAATAACAAGGGTCTGCTTGGCTTTTAATTAACCAGGAACTTCAGCAAATTAGAGAATTACATCCTCAAAGTGAGAATTCACTTACTTATAGAGTCTATCTCAAAGTTCTTGTAATTATCCTTCACACTGTCATTTTCAAATGAGTCAGGAATTGACTGGTAAACAGTGGATTTTGTCTACTTAAATGAAGGGACTGTATTTTATTTACTTCTGTAGCCTCAACAGAACTCTGAATAGTGATCTGTTAGAGTTGATGAAGAATAAATGTTTATTGAACAAGCAGATGAGCACATAAATGTGCAGTCTTCTACATTTAAAAGGAAAATGTTTTGTCTGGAAAAGCAGAATGATACAATGAGATGAACTCATATGAGATGAAGAAGAAACTCAATTTGTGGTTGGTTTCAGAGATATTTACGTTTATATAGGAAGACATACATCTTAACCATTATATATATTATAAAAACAGATTATATAATACTGTTATAATTATGACCCCATATACATTTGGGTTTGACCTATAATAATTAACTCTTCAAAATGCTAAAAATCGAAGCTGTTACTTTAAGAACTAAAGTGCACCTGACTCAAACTCAAACTGTGATATTTTTAATTGTTTACTATGTCAATCATCTCATATGTCTTCAACATCCATACAATGAAATCTTAAAACTAAATATCAACCGTTTGAACTGTGATGCTGGTGAAAAATATTAAACATACCAAGGAGTTCCAGAAAAATGAAAAAGTAAGTATTGGAGAAAGTACAGCCAAAATGCTTCTTAGAGGCAAGATGGTAAGACTTCATCTCACTTTGAGCATGATTGACAAAGTGACTGCAACAATGGACTTAAATATACATATAATACATAATATTTTACAAAGCTACTTTGAGTCAGAGCTGACTTAACAACACCTAACACATTACAAATTAATCCACAATCAGTAAACTTGGTACCAGAAGTCAAGAGATCAGGAGATATTGCACTGGGAAAGTCTGCAGTAAAGGATTTCTCCATGGTCCTTTCTAATGTTGTTCCTAGTCATTTTTGGATAATTTTCAGCAGAATCTTGTTTGCATGTGATATTAAAGATATTGTTTGATAATTTCTGCACTCTGTCAGATCACCTTTCTTTGGAATGGAAACAGATATAGAACTTTACCAGTCAGTTGGCCAGGGGGTTGTCCTCCAGATTTCTTGGCACAACTTGGTGAGTGCATCCCAGGCTGCGTCTGTCTGTTGAAATATGTCAATTGATATGCTGTCAATTCCTGGAAACTTGTTTTTTAACAATTCTTTCAGAGCAGCTTGAACTTTTTCCTTCAAAACAGGTTCTTGCTCATATGTTGTTTCATGAAATTTTTCTGTCAGCCAATTCTTTCTAGTACTCTGTATACAGTGATTCTGTATACTCCTTTAACCTTCTTTTAATGCTTCTTGAATCATTTTCAGAGCATACTTAAGTATTTCAACTTGTGGCTTGACTTTGTTTTTCAATTCCTACAGCCTAAGAAATACTGAGTGTGTTCGGCCCTGCTGATTTTCTGACTCCAGCTCTTTGCACATTTCATAATAATACTTTGCTTTGTCTTCCTAAGCTGCCCTTTGAAATCTTCTTTTCAGCTCCATAATTTCTTAATTTGTTGCTTTGGCTTCTCGGCGTTTCAGTGCAATATTCAGAGTCTCATCTGACATCCATCTTGGTCTTTTCTTCCTCCTCTGCCTTCGTAATGCCCTTTTGCATTCTTCATGGATGATAGTCTTGATATCTTTCCACAGCTCATTTGATCTTTGCTCATTGGTAGTCAAGGCCTCAAACCTGTTCATGAGATGGTTTTGAAATTCAGGTGGGATAGAGTTAAGGTCAAATTTTCATTTCTGTGACTTTAAATTAATTTTCTTCAACGCAACTTGAACCTGCATATGAATAGTTGGTGGTCTGTTCCACAATCAGCACCTGGCCTAGTTTTCACAGCTGATATTTAGCTTCTCCAGAAGCTCTTTCCACAGATGTACTTGATTTTATGCCTATGCATACCATCAGGTGAAATCCATGCATATAGCTTGGTCTGTGTTTCTTATAAAAGGTATTTGCAATGAATAAATCATTGGATGTGCAGAATTCTATCATTCTACCTCCAGCCTCATTTCTGTCACCAACTCCATGTTTTCCAACTACTGATCCTTCTTCTCTTCTTCTGTTTTCAACATTTGCATTCCAATCACTTATTATTAATGCATCTTGTTTGCATGTTCAATTTATTTCTGACTGCAAAAGTGGGCAGAAATCATGGTGCAACCACCATGGAAGGCTGTACAGTGCTCTCTTAAAAAGTTTCAAATCAACATTCCATTTGACCTGGCAATTCCTCTTCTGGGAATACACCCTAAAGAAACCATAACTGCCACCCACACAGATTTATGGACATCCATGTTTATTGCTGCTTTGTTCACAATAGTAAAGAGTTGGAAACAACCCAAATGCCCATCAGAAGAGAATCAGAATACTACACTGCATTGAAAAACAAGGAACTCATGAAATATACAAAATGGGTAACCCTAGAGGACATTATGCTGAGTGAAATATCTGTCAAAAAGGGACAAAAAATGCATAGTGCCACTGATGTAAAATGGACTGACACTGGGGTCGCGGGGAGACTGAGAAAGAGAGGATAAATAATGTATACTGCATTGAAACAGATGAGGGAAAGAACTGTTTAAAAGGGATATATGATCAGGTATTATTGTCATGACAGGTATCCAGAATGAAGGCTGTATAGTGGAGTGGACTTGGGGGTGGGGAAGATTGTATAACAATGAAATAATTTTTCTTTTACTTTTCAAAGAGAAGAGGAAATTGGAGGGGAGGGATGGGCAGGGAGAAAAGTGCAACAATGAATGAATGAAAATCCAAAGTCTCTGTAAACTTTCATTAAAATTAATTTAAAAAACTTTAAAAATGTTGGTAGAAATCTTCTGTTTCCTATTATTTTGCTTTGTCATATGTTTCTTTTTTTATTTTCTACTAGTTTATAAAATTTGAATACAAATTTGAACAAATTCTTTCAATTTTCCTCACTCCCCTCCCATCAAATTGTAGTTGCTGTGCGTATATTTGAATGATAGTGGGATTCTCGATTCTCTGGACTTCCTTGTACGCATGTGGATATTATCGTGCCACTCACCACATTGCATTTGAGATGGATCTAGAAATGACTTCTTTAATTATGAAAGAAACCCCATTTTTTCTCACCTTTTCTTCCCTGGCATAGTAGATCATATGATCATCTGATTGAAAATGTCCCATGCCGAGCCATCTCACTTCGCCAATACCCTAGTATGTCTATATTTATGCATTCCATTTCTTCCTTAACAATGTCCAGTTCTCCTACATGCATGCTTTTCACATTGCACATTCAAATCACTAGTGTCTGCTTACAGCTGTTCCTCCTTCTTTATGTTTCCATGTCTGAGATCTCAGCCTCAGTTGTCATGTCTGCTAGTCTAAGTGTGCTGTATTGTACATAGGGTTTTCGAAGGCCTGTTACCTTCGAAGTGGATGGACAATCCTTTTTCTTAGTCTGTCTAATTATTTTTTTTAGACTTGTATGTGACAGACAAACATCTGTAAAATTAAAGAAGATGAAAGATATTTACCCAATTATAGAAGTGACCTGTATACTTAGTGTCAACCTGCCCTTGGCACCTTGGGTCAGGGTTTAAATCTATTCTTCAAAGGGTCACTATGAGTCATACTTGATTCCATAGCACCTAACAACAAAAATAGCCACTTCTTTTAGAAGTACCATTAATTAGTTTAGATAACCAATTACAGTAATTTTTTTAAAATCAGTATCACTATGATTTTAACACCTATTTGTGACAAAACTGTCTCAATGTTATGTGCCCTAAAGGTGCTACTCTTTGGCTCTTCAGCTAGTTTTTCAGAGGCTTTAAATCTCCTGGGAGGAGATTGCCCATCTTTATCTCAAGGAGCAACTGTTGAATGTGAACCATATGTTTTAGGATTAGCACTGCAACTTCTTACCGTAAGGCAAGAAGAGCTTCCTATGGCAAGACCATGTTGTTGTTGTTGTTTTTGTTGTGTACCATCGAGTCTGAACTGACCCATAGCTGACCTCCAGTGGGTTTTCAGAGGCAGTTAGTCGCAAGGGAGGAGATTGCCCATCGTCTTTTAGAACTGCTGGTGGATTCAAACCTCATACCTTCAGGATTGTAGCACATATTCTTACCATTAGGCCATCATGACTTGTGATAATGTTATTGTTGTTGTTAGGTTTCGTCAAGTCAACTATGAGTCATGAAAACCTTAACAACAATGTATCTGAAACTTGGCCAATCAATCCTGCACCATCCTCACAAACTGCCAGACTCAAACCCATTGCTGTAGTCGTCAATCTAACTCTTTTGAGGGCCTTCCTCGCCTTAACTGATGCTCCACATTTCTGGTTGTCTTTTTCTAAGGACTGGTTTAGGTAAATACAATTAAAAACTCATCAAGTTAAGTAAAACCTCTAGCTTTTGTCTGTGTAGTAAACTAGAAACACTAACATAAACACACACACACACACAATTAATTAGGACTTTTAATAAAACTTTGGTTTCATACATTGATCAAATGAAATTTCACTTCTCTCTCTGACCTCTGAAAGTGTAAGAAGTGAGTGAGAAGAATTGACTGTAAGATAAAGTTATTTTTAAACTAAAAGCTTATCCATTTTTATGCTAGGTTGAAATGCAAAATGTTTTTGTGAAATTATTATTCATCATTTGACATCTTTCTGGGGTGCGAGTGTACAGTCATATAAATTTCTCTATGCAGAAAAAAAACAAATCAACTTTGAGTCACTTCAGGCGACTAGCACTTTTTAATAATAGCATATTACCATTATTAGACATCTGTTACACATCAATAGTTGCTTGAGGATGTCTGCTGTTTAGTAAGACTTTCAAAGAACATTGCATTAGGTTAATCTTGATTTATAAGCAAACACAGATCTACATTTGACAGCAAAGGACAGAATTTGCCAAAAAGTAAAAAGGACTTGTGGGCCAACTGGGCAATGCTGGTAGCAGCAGATACCTTTCTGATGTTTGCATCCAGACCTCTGATGCTGCCTAGGTCAGAATTGACTCCAAAACAACCAGGCAAGCTGGAAGATACAGGGCATCTTCACATTCCTTTTGCTGTTTTAAACTCAAAACTACTGTGATGTGACTCTGAGGAATTAGGCACAAGCAAATAGAAATAAAAGTTAAAAAAAAAAAAAGAAAGAAAGAAAAGTTGATAGGTGACTTGTTATTAATTTTTGTCCTGGTGTGAGTAGAATTACAGCAATATTATGTGAAAGAAGAATTGTTGTGTTTGGTTTTTTTGGTTTTTTTTGTTTTTCTTAATAAACTGAGTCAGATTTCCCTCACTTGTCTCTCTGCAGGCCACGGCATCCTGTGGCTATTATGCTGGGGCTTTGATGGCAGTGTGCTGCTCAGGGCTGAGAGTTTACCTACCATGATTAATGCAGGCTGCAAAATCGTCTGCAAAAGCTGATGATACAAAGGAAAATGGAATCCAAAGCAACAAGTTCAAAAAGTCTTATTTCTAGAAAAGTCATACCAGCTCTCATTCATTGAATCTATAAAGTGCACTTTATGATCAATCTCTCCTTGAGATTGATGACATCATTCTAATTTTGCTTCAAATCTGGATAGGGAAAATAAAGTCAGTAGGAAAGGTAAAGTTATGCATAGAGTTTAAGATGCCTGAATTTTAAGCAGAATAATACAATACAAACATTAGCATTTGCACCCAAGCATCTCTACAGGTGAGCTAGGATTCCACTGTGTAATGAAATTTCATTATTTGGGGGACATTCCTGGAGCATAAACATTGTCCCATGTTATAGAATGAATTGTTCTTCCCAGAAGGGGACACAATTGTTGAAGTCATACCCATATCCTGTGAATGTGACCTTTAGAAATACAGATCTATTTAGAAATAGATCTTCTGTTTTGCTTAATTAAGTGATGTCATTTCAGAGTAGGGAGGATTCTAATTTTAATCCCTTTTGAGTCATTGTTACTGTGTACTGTGGAGTTGGAACCGACCCACAGCTGACCCTCCCGTGGGTTTTCAGAGGCAGTTAATTGCATAGGAGGAGTTTGTCCATCCTTCTCCCAAAGAGAGGCTGATGGCCTCAAACCGCCTGCTTTAGGGATTGCAGCACAGCTTTTTTCCACTAAGCCACATCAGAGCTCCCTTTTGAGTACTACGAATAATAAAGGAAATAGACATAGGAATAAAGTCATACATGGGAAACTACATCTGTAAACAGCAAAGAAACACAAAGTATTGTCAGCGGCCACTAGAGGCTTCAACATAGAAAAATTACTCTCCTAGATCCTCATAAGAAATTCACCCAGCCAATATACTGAATTTGTATTTTCAGTCTCCAGAATGGTAAGACAATAAATTCTTGTTATTTTAAGCCAACTACTCTGTAGTGTTTTGTTATAGAAGCTGTACAGAAATAAGTAACCCTATAAGCAAAAGTCTCTTTTCAACTACAAATGCTGCTAGAGGTGATAAGTATAAAGTCAGTAAATGAGGATGAATCGACTTAGAAAAAAATTTTATTCATTCATTGTTGTACATTTTCTTCTCTCTCCAAGTCCACTTTGCAATGTACCTTTTGTTCCAGATCATTGTCATGCATATGTTGTCATACATAGTAGGCACTTCGTACATGCCTAATGCCTAATCACATACTCCTTTGGGATAATTCCTCATCTTATCGACTTCAATACAATGTTCATTAAATGTCTACACTTTTCCTATTCCCCCCCCCTCCCCACCGCCCGCAACCTCCTATGTCAGTCCTACTTTATAAGACTGGTGTTATACAGTATTTGTCCTTTTATGACTGAAATATTTCACTCATTTAATATCTTCCAGAAGACTATACTTTCAGGGATCATTTCTATAGTTTGTTAATATCTTCCAGGTTCATCCATGTTGTATGACTTTTTATGAGCTCATTGCTTTTCAGTGTTGCATAATATTCATTGTGTAAATGTACCATAGTTTTTCTATCCATTTGTTTGTTGCTGGGCACTGGGTTGCTTCTATTTCTTTGCTGTTGTTAATAGTACAGCAATGAACGTGGATATGAATACATCTGTTTTATTTCTTGATTACTGCTACCAAGAATGTTTGCTGTGGATCCAAAATTAAAATCTTTGACAGCATGACTCTCTTCTATTGGCCATGACTTCTATATCTCTACTTAGCTAACAGTGCTCTTTAAGACTTTACTCTGACTATAAAAGGTGAAAAGAACTTGGAGTCCCTACCTAGAAGACCAGAGACTATAGCTTCTCCATTATCTTTTTCCACTGATGTAGTCAATTTACTATGTATTACAATTGGTATGATCCAACTGTACAGTTATTGTCCATATTATCTCTAGCCTCATTTCTATCACCAAGGCCATGTGTTTCAACCACCAGTCCGTCTGTTTGCAACCTTTCATGCATGTCAGTCATCATTATCACTGTATCTTGACTACGTATTTGATCTAGTGAAGATGTTTATATGAATACTCAATTGTTGAACTTTGGCTTTAGTGTTTGATGAGTAAATTGGCGTAATAGTGTTGAACTAGAGAATAGACCTTGAAATGGAATTTTTTTAAATGACAAATGTAATACCATTCTTCCTCAATTTCTTATTCCAGGCATAGCAGACTATATGATTGAGTAAAAATGGTCAGCACCGGTTCGTTTCAGTTCACTATTGCCTTGGATATGCTTTCCACTTCATTTTCCACAACTACAATTTTCCTAGATTCACACCTGTACAACAGTCTACAATTGGATTCTTAACGAATGTTTGCAGCTATGTCTCCTCATGTGGAGGCATACCATATCAACAAATAAAGATTCTTCACTGAATGAAGGTGCTTTCTGTCATTCTCATCTTTAGGTAGGATCTACTTTGGTAATGTAGCTTTATCCTAGTTTCATTTTGAGTGCTTTCCACCCTGAGGATCACATTGCTGGTACAATATTCTCCTGCTGTTCATGAGGTTTTCAATGGCCCATTATTTCAAAATATACTGTTTTGTTGTTATTGTTGTTATGTGCCATCAAGTCAACTATGACTCATAACTCTGAACCCTGCTCTATCCTGAGCCAATCTCACTGTTTCTGATACGCCTACTACACCTACTTTCATCATCTTAGTTACTAGTTCAATTCATCTCCTCTGGGGTGTTCTTCTTCTGTGCTGTTAGTCTCCTTCAAATAGTATAAGTATTCAAATACAAATAACAAGATATTAATATGTCCCAAATGTCAATAAGTACAATTGTATTCAGAAATTTAGAAAAAAATGCATAGCATGGAAATGAAATAATGCTGTTTTCCTATGACATCTCGTGATAGAAAAAATACACAATTTTTTCATATAGACTGTGGTCATTTTAGACCCGCTTTTCATTTGTAAACCTATAGTGACATTGTAAGCCTCTTGCTCTGCTTTCTTTGCTTTCCATTTCAAAAAGCAGTGCCTATCTAATTTGTATACTTTCACATCAGTGCTCTGGAGAAAATATCTAACAGTGTCGCAGAGGTATCTCTAGAATCATCCATTTACATTTGTTCTTGTTCTGTGGGCTTCTACCATCAATGTTTTAAGGCCTGTGGTTTTGTAGCCAAGTTAAATTCTCATCAGTCCCTTCCCCACCACTCATACTTTCCTGCTTTAAATGTTACTATTATTCTTGCCAACTTCAGAGATGGTTCCATGACTGGTTCCAAGGCAACTGTCTAAAGGAAGCCCACACTGAGCCACAGTCAAGGTATCTGCTTCAGCCTCTTTGTTATCAGTTTATCAGATGGAAAAGATCACATTGTTCATCTGCTTTTTTATTTTTGAATGTTGAGCATCTGGTGTTTGATTGTATATTGCCATGTAAGAACACAATAATCCTCAAACATTTTGATCACAAGTAGATCTGTGTATGTGAAAAAATGCCTTCCTGCTGGTAAATGACTCCTTAGCTTTGATCAAAGACGTGGAAGACATTACATGGCATTTCAAACTTCCAAGGAAAGCAGAGGCTCATAGATTCTTTGGAACTTTGAGAAGCCTGCAAGATAACCTAACATAATTCACAATCCAAAATACCTCTCTTAATTTGCAAATGAAAAAGATGATGTCTGGAGGGGAAGTGAATGCTCCTGGTTAAGTAACTCCTTAGCTAATGGTGGCAATATGGCCAAAATCTGCAGTTCTCACTCCAATTAATAACTAGAAGCAAACAGAGCAAAAATTTCTCAGATGGACTTGCATTTGGTTATTAAACTTGACAAAAG
>NW_006399995.1:2929737-2946828 GCF_000299155.1 Elephantulus edwardii
TTGAACACTAATGAGCGAAGACCAGATGAGTTATGGGAGGGTGTCAAAGGTATCATTCAGGAAGAGTGCAAACGGTCATTACAAAGACAGAAGAGGAAGAAAAGACCAAAATGGATGTCAGAAGAGGTTCTGAAGATTGCACTGGAGCGTAGAGAAGCCAAAGCACAAGGAAGAATTCAAGATACTAAAGGTATGGCTCATAGCACTCTACAAACAACAGACCTGAGCCCTTTCCACTTCCGCAATAGCTTGCCTCTGGAAACCCTATGAACCTGGAGAAAGGATAAAAGTCACACAAGCGTTGAGGACTTTTGTTCATAGGGTGGCTATGAGTTGCCTATGACTGGATGGCACTTAACAACAACAACAACTGATGCACTAAAGGCCATTGCTGCAGTCACTATGCCAGTCCATCTCGTTGATTGTCTTCTTCTCCTTTACTGACCTTCTACATTTCCAAACATGATGTCCTCTCCCAAGCAATAGCTTCTAGCAACATGTCCAAAGTGTGTGAAATGAAGCTTTATCATCTTTGCTTTCAAGGAGCACTCTGGCTGTAATTTTCCCAAAATATATATTTGTTCTTTTTGTCTATGGGCTAATTAGTACTCTTGTCCAACACCACACCTGAAAGACATCAGTTCTTCTTCTATCATCTTTATTCATTTTACAGCTCTCAGATGCATTACAAGTTATTGAAAAGATCATGGTACTTTAGTGAATCAAGTGCACTTTAATCTTCAGACTGACATTGTTACTCTTTAGTATTTTGGCAAGATCCATGACAGCAAACTTGCCACATGCAGTAAGTCTCCTGATTTTCTGACTACTGGTACCAATGGTATTGATTGTTGGTCAAAGCAAGATGAAATAATTGACAACTTAAATCCTTCCTCCATCTAGCATGATGTTGTTTATTGGCCCAATGGTAACAATGTTCTTATTAATGTTGAGATGTAATCCACATTGAAGGACTGAAAAATGTAATCGTTACTTTTCTGTGGTGAGTGTTTCAGATACTCCTCAGTTTCAGCAAGCAAGGTTGTATTATCTTCGTAAGCAGGTTGTTAGTCTTCTTCCAATCCTGTTGCCAAATTCCTCTTCATAGAGTCCAGTTTCATGAATTATTTGCTCAGTGTACAAATAGAATAAATATGGAGAAATAATACATCATATACCTGGCATGCACACTTTCGGATATAAACCATGCAAAGTTCCTCTGCCCTGTTCAGACAACATATTCTTGGTCTAGGTATAGATTTTGTATGAGCACAAGTAATTGTTCTGGAATTCCTATTCTTCTCAGTGTTAGCCATAATTTGTTATGATCTACATAGTCAAATGTCTTGATTTAGTCAATAAAACACAGATAGACATCCTTCTGGTATTTTCTGCTTTCAACCAGGACCCATATGACATCAGCAAGTTATCTCTGGTACCATGAATTCAACATTTTGGTAATTAATAAGCTAACATTTCAGATGGAGATCAAATATTCCTCTCACTTTACTATTTAAATCTGCAAATAATAAGAAATAGAAATGAAAGGCAAATTTGGACACTATTTTAGCATGAGAAAGAATATTAATTAAAACTTTATAATGAGAATGCTTAAGAAGAATGATTTCTTATTGAATTGTTGACTAATTGTCCCTAGAGACCAGGCACCTAATTAAGTGGAGAAGGTACCATATGGTACAGTCTAAAAGGGGATTTGACGGCTTCCTTATCCAAGGATTTCTTTTCCATCCATGATTCCACAGTGCTGAAAAGTCTCACATTTGAACCCTCACACTCTTCTTCCTAAGAACATACATCCCAGATTAAGTGGTTTTGGATTAAGCTATCTTCACAGAAATGAGTCCTTAACTTTCATCCACTAAATCTCTGAGGCAACCAAATGGAGGAAAAGTAAGATAGAGTGATTTTGGTGTTTTGTCTAGAGATGAAGAGAAAGAAAGAAAGAAAAAGAATACATTAACCACATGTTATGTATTATTGTTGTTAAGTATCATCAAGTAGTAGATGACTCATAGCAACACTGTGAACAAAAGATCTGAACACTTGTATAACTTTCATCACTTCTCCAGGTTCATAGGGTTTCCGGAGGCAAGCTATTTTGGAAGTGGATGCCATTTCTGCTTCCAAGCTTGTTTTAATCGGTGAGCTCCACCAAATGCTGTCCACCATGGGTAACCATTATTGCATTCGACATAATCTGTGTCACAGTATTCAGCATCACCAGCAAACAAGGGTTACCTCTGTACAGCAAGTGGACATACCAGGGCGTTATATGACCTAGAAGAATGTTTGGCTGAAAACAATTAAAACCTACCAAATTTAAGAACCAAAGCATGGTTCAAACTCCATGAGCTCCATCATTCCAAATTTCTCTATAATCATGCGTTCTCATTTGCTCTCTCCACTCAAAAGTCCCCCTTTGGGAACATTCTGCTCCTTCTTCAATCTCCTCCTATTCTGATGTCACATGTTTCTTCATAGAGTCTAGCTTCTTTAATGATTTATTCACCATAAACATTGAGTACACATTAGGGAAGGATACATATATAAACAAAAGATTAACAAAGACCTGAAGCCCATAATTTCTCAAAGTTTTTAGACTTTCCAGAGGCAAGTAATTTAGGAATTGGATGCCAGTCCTGTTTCCAAACCTGAATCAATCTGGGAGCTTCAACAAACAAAATTAAACTACCCATGATAAGTAATCAATTATGGTGTTTGACATACCTATGGCCCAATTATCCATCATTGCTGCAACTCTTGTTATATCGGTAGAGCAAACAGACAGACCTCTGCTGTATCACTCGAAGAGTGTTCATCCAAAATCAATTAACATTAGGCCCCAAGGGCCTGGGGCCTGAGGGCCCTACGGTATTTAAAAATTCCCTCAATTCATCTGGCAAGTCCCATATGCTGACACCCAGTTGGGACAAAAAGAAAGCCATATGACCCCCAGAGTGTTCCCTAAGTGTCCTTCCTCAAGACGCAAGAGGCTATCCTAAGATCCAGCTTGAACTGAGAGTCACAACACACTAGCTTTAAGCCTGCAGGGGTGGCCAAACATATCAGTATTTTAAAATTCCAGCATGCCCAAATTCTGTTGGACTCATCATTTTTCTTGATTCCCACTATAACCCTGTGAAGTGGTCTTTATTACTTGGTATTTCTGTCTCGAAAATATTACAAATGAGTGGAATTAAAGAACAAAAATTCCCCTTTTTCACAATTTTAGAGGCTGTAAGCTCAAACCAGTATGCCAGTTGTGTTGATTCTCTCCTAATACATAGCCTTAGAAACTCCTTGTAGCTTGTAGATGTTTCTCAGTTGTGTTTATTCTTCCAGATATAATTGGACCTGTGTCTATTCTGGTCTTTTTAGAAGTCAAAAGTGATTAGGTTTAGAATTTACCCCATACTGGTTTAGCTTTATTAACTTAACCAAAGGAAAATCTCATTATACTCAAAGGGAATAACATCCACAATTACAATGATTATAAATGCAACACATATTTTGAGAAATGAAGAGGTATAATTCAGTCTATAAAATGTAAGTGTTAGTTCTGTTTCCTAAATGAATAAAACAAGAGTCACAGAAGGTAACCAGATTGCCCCAGGTCACAGCGAAGTGGTGCTTAAGAGAGCTAAAATTAATCTTCCTCTTGCATATTATATAGTTATTGATTGAAAATCACTGTCCAATCAGTAGCTATATTTCCCAGGACCCTTTGAAAAAAATAAAAAATGTCATAGAAATAGTTCTTTCGAGTGGAATATGTGCAGAAGTAAAGTATATCACCAGTGAAGGAGGCAAGTAAGAAATACATGTACTTTCTCCATCCCCTTTTCTGGTGGTAGGCAAAGCATAGTGGGGTTTAAGATGATGCAGGTGCTGCATAAAAAATATTACAGGTTATTGAATTACCAGATGGTGAAGAATCATCCATAGACAACAGGTGCAGCTTCACGGAAATTGGAGAAGTGAGATATAAAAATTTATTATATAAATTGGTAATTTTGCAGTCATAGTTAAAGTAACTAGCATTGCTATAAGTAATATGAATAGGAATTTGAACCCTGTCTTTCTAACGTAGGTAGTGGAAGGCTAAATCCAAAGATTAAGCATTACTAACGAAGGCAACTAATTAAACATATACAAGAGTACTAGAGTAAATATGAAAGCACTTCTTGTTGTAATGTACTCTCTTGTCAGAACTGACGCATAGCTGACCCTCCAGCTGGTTTTCAGAGGCAATAAATCACATGGAGGAAGATTGCCCATCTTTCTCCCACAGAAGAAGAGATTAGAACCAGGTGTGTGCCTTTGGGTTGAGAGTGCAAGTCCTTACCACTAAGCCATCAGAGCGAGAAATTAATAAACTCTATGATAGATGTGAAGGCAAAATATTGAGTTGGAATCTCCTCCATTTGTGGTGTGACCAAATTTGTGCATTGAAGAAAAAAACAAATAATAGGTAGGTTCTTTGGCTTGGAACACATGCTTAGGAGTTGTTTGTTGTTGTTGTTGTTGTTATGTGCTTAGGAGTAGCGTCTTAATTATATCAAGAAGGAAGCTGATAGAACAATCCGCCTCAAGGAAGTCAGTCTTCAATAAATTACATTGTCATTAGTGCATAAAAATAAATTCTCAAGGTCCTTTCCAACTACACTTTTATAACTTCTCACTTAGTTATACAGAATTTTAGGTTATTTATAAGATGCCTGCTGTCTCAGATAAACTGCCTCAAGATAGGCCACGGGGAGTTTTGGAACAGGAAAGATTTGGTGAACCTACAATTTTGCAAAACTGTATAAATGTTGAAGTATTTGCTACAATTCTTTTTACAGAATATTAGAGCTGACCCTGAAGGTAGTGAGCAAGGATACTTTATTTATTGACCCTGAAGGATTTGCCAGTGAGGTGATATAGTTATATTTGTGAATCATATATAACATCTGTCATAGGCTGGATTCTCTGGAGGAGCAAAACCACGGGACATAAACAAGTATAAATGTAGAGTTTTATTTAAAAGAAATTCTCATAAAGTTCAAAATTCACAGATCAAGGATCAGGTGAAGTCTTTTCCTGACTCATTTGGTTGTGGGGCTGATAAATTCAAAACTGGCAGGTCAGACAGCAGGTTGATGGCTGGCCATTGTTCAAAAAATGGGAGAGCAAATGGTGATGACTCAGATGCAGGATCAAGAACGAGAATGTTGTCATAACACACTTTTATAATGGACACAGGTGTGCAACAATGATGAATGGAAATCCCCCCACCCCCTTCAAAAAAATCTTCAATTTTCTCCTCTTTGACTTTAGCTGTTGATGTGTATATCTGAATAAATGTCACCTTACTAGTAAAAAAAAAATAATGGACACAGGCCACCCTCCAAGAAAAAAGCCACTTACTTCATATCACAAAATGGAAAATATTACATAATGTGGAAAAGGATCTAACCAAATTGACACACAATATTAAACATCACAGTACTTTTCTTCTGAAAATATTTGCGTTTTTTTTATAGAAAATAGTAAATGAATCATTCAAGTAAATCGGAATCAGGAAAGGACATACTTTGATTAAAAAATAAAGTCACACAATAAATAAAGAGTGACTGGAAGCTATCATATACTCCATGTAGGTTCCAGTGGGGATGTGTCCCCCAGTGACTTCTTCCAGTCAAAGTTGAAGAAAATGCTAAATAAGCACAAGAGGGTATGCTGCTCCATTTATGACAGTAAAGCACCAGGAGTTTCCAAAGATAGAAATGATCAAATACACGAATCTTTCAAGGTTCTTTATTCCAGAATGAAGTCCAGGTGCAGCGGATTAAAGATAAGGGATCCCCAAGATTCATGGGAAGTTTTCTTATTTCAGGAAGATAGTGAGATAAGCAGAGACTCAGTGCTAAGTTAGGTTTTGATCTCAGTTCAGATACAGAAGCTCATCTGAATGTGTTCTAGCAGTAGTTCAGTTTACTAACACTCTAGGTTTGAAAGGAGACATTAGTTGTTCAGAGAGTTTCAGGTAGGAAGGTAGGGACTGAATCATAATCAATGAACCTCATACACAGCCACCGCCTCTGACAATGGAAGCATGTTGCTATGAGGCAGAAGAGGAATTGGCAGAGCTTGCAAAACATGATAAAATTCCTGATGACCTATTTCTGAAAATCAGCTAATGAAAATATTATTTTCCTGATTTCCAAACAATCATTAGGATGGTGTAGGATTGGGCAACATTTTGTTCTGTTGTACATGTTGTTGTTGTTGGTATGTGCCATCGAGTCGCTTGTGACACATAGCGACCCTATGCTGGCCAACCTAGCCATCTCAAATGCACTTATTCCCACCTCTCCAGTCACAGAATCGATCCATCCCATGGAAGGCCTTCCTCTCCTTCACGGCCCCTAGATTCTGCCAAACATGATGTCCCTCTCCAAGGACCAGTCCCTCCTTGCAACATGCCCAAAATATGTCAGATGAAGCTTCAGAATCCTTGACTCCAGGGAACATTCTGGCTTCACGCTCTCCAGGACAAACCTGTTTGTTCTCCTAGCAGTCCATGGTATATTCACACTCTTCTCCAGCACTCCAGCTCAAAGGCATCAATTCTCTTTCTATCAACCCTATTCACTGTCCAACTCTCTGATGCATAGCACATAATTGCGAAGACTATAGCCCGGATCAGGTGCACCTTAGTCTCCAGTTTGACATCATCGCTCTTCGGTATTCTTGAGAGGTCCCTCACCGCCGACTTTTCCAATGCAATTCGTCTCATGGGGTCATCATAATTTGGATGAGGGGTAAGTCAATAGCATTTAAGAACAACAGATGTGAAGCACTCTGTAGAGTCTGTGCAGATAAACCAAAACCACAGCTGAAGCTTAGTCACATTAGTGTGTGCTTCTGTCTGTGTTATGCTTATGACACAACCTTGCTCAATGAAACTAAGGAGGACTTGAATAATTTGCTGCAGAAGGTCAAGGACTACAGCCTTCCATATATCTCAACATCAAAATAACAAAGATCCTCACCAATGAGCCAATAAAGCAGCATTATGATAGATGGAAAGAGAGGTTGTTGATGATTTCATTTTGCTCAGATCCACAATAAATATCTTTGACACCAGCAGGTAGAAAATCCAAAGATGAGTTACACTGGAAAAATTTGCTATCTAGGACCTCTCCAGAGTGCTAAAAAGCAATGATGTCAGTCTAAAGACTAAGATTGACCCAGGACATGGTCTACTCAATTGCATCAGTTCTTTTCCCGTCATCCTTAGTCATTGTCCATTTCTCAGATGCATAGCAAACATTGAGAAGTCCACAGCTTGGCTCAGGCACACGATGTCAGTCTTTTAAAAGAGTATATTCATTAAACAATTGATGTCTTTGAACTGTAGCTCTGGAGAAGAGTATTGAACATACAATAGACTGCCAACAGAATGAACAGGTCTGTCCTGGAGAAGGTAAAACCAGGTTGCTCCTTGGAGGCAGGGATTTTGAAGATATATCTTACATAGTTTGGACATATTTCCAGGAAGGACCAATCCTTGGAGAAGGACATCATGCTTGGAAGGGTGGAGAGTCAGCGCAAAAGAGGAAGATTATGGATGAAAAAGATTGACACAGTGACTGTGGTGGGGCCAAGTCTTTTGGAAATGATGAGTTTGGCTCAGGATAGAGCAAGGTTCAGAGGTATTGTTCAAAAGGTCTCTGTGAGGCATAGTCAACTCAATGGTACATAACAACAAGAAGTTACATAGAAATTCCAAATATTGATATTCCACATTATAATTTAAAAACCTGTAACAGTCTTGGTGAAAATCTTCATCAATCCTTTCAGAGATGTCTTAGAGTATGAAGAAGTAGATACAACCTTCGGCAATTTTAATTTTTCCTTAGAAATTGGGATTTTATCGTTGGCAGCAACTAAACTGTTTTCTTTGATGGGAAAGACTTCATTCATGTTGTGAGAAAATGTCAAATACTTAAGTCTAAAAACTATAATTTGGTAGTCATACTTTGAAGTGAAAAAAGAAGTTTTACAAATAAGTGTCATACTGAACTCTTAAATACCTGCACTAGTACATCAAGGCGTCATGATAGATGGGAAACCTTAATCAAGTATTATAGTCCATCACATTCAGTGTTTTATGTATGCCTTCCATTTTATCATTCAAAACACTAAAAATTCAAAATATAACAAAATTAATATTTTGCGCTACTTCTCTGAGAGTTCCTGGTTGGAACTAGCAATTAAGTTCTCACTGGGCTATTAACCAAAAGCCTGGCAGTTAAAATCCATGCGGAGGTGCTTTGGAAAGAAGAAGACTTCTTCCAAAAGAATTTTCATTCTGTATGATTTTGCAACACCATCTGTTGGCTTTTTGGGAAAGCCTATGTGACTTGGTTTATTTTGATTATCATAGAGCCATTATGAATTGAAATAAATTCAAATACAACTAAAATAACTGCTTCATTACAGGTGTTATTTTTCTATGTGGTGTGGGGTTGTTTGTTTTGGTTTGTTTGGGTTTTTTTCTGAGTGGGTTTTTTTTTTCCTTCTTCAGGCAAATGAACTTCAGGATAGAGTAGGGTTTAGGGTTCTTGTACATAGGGTCACTAGGAATTGCAAGCAACTTGACGGCACACAACAACAATACCAAAAATGAACTTCTTTTAATATCTATTCATGTACTTTATTGATTTATACTCTTCTCTACTTGGTATGGCTCTGGTGGTCTAGTGATAAGAAACTGCACTTCAATCTCGAAAGTACACAGTTCAAATCGCCAGCAGCTCTGTGAAAGATTGATGGGCAACCTCTTTCCATGAGGTTAAAAGTCTTTAAAAACCCACTGGAGAGTCAGCTATGGGTCAATTCTGATTCAGTACTCAACATACATAATTATTTGTTTATTAACTTCCTAAAAACATAATTCTAACCAAATTTAATCTAACATTAAAGGGCAAATGTACTTTTAATTTATCTTCAAAGTGGGGGGGTATGTCTTATTGTACAATTTGTAGTAAAATTTCCAAGTTAAGTATTTAGAAAGAAGTGAATTCTTGCAAAGTCTCATCAGAGAAAGAATAATACTAACATTATACTAAATAAACTTCCAGACAGCTCACCCTTTATACATACACATACTCACACACACCCAATTTCCCCCAAATTGGCTCATATCTTAAAAGCCATTTCAACTAATTATTTTTGTAAAAAATCTTACTGATTTATTTTACTGCAATAGATATAAAATGATATTGTAATTTATAACTACAAAGTCATAAATTACAACTGTGTTGACACACAATGATTTTACTTTGCCAATCTCTCACTGATAACTCTATCTCAAACTCCTTGCTTGTCAAGTTGGAATTGACTCATAACTGACAGTAAAGTGGGTTTTCAAAGGCTGTAAATCACACGCTGGGAGACTGCTCATGTTTCTCCTGAGGACCAGCTGGTGGGTTCCATCCACCAGAGAGGTGCTGTCTTTGGATTAGTGGCACAACTCCCTGTGGACTATGCAACAAGAACTTCCACTGATAGATATTTAAATTATTTTGAACTTTTGCAGTTTTATGCAACACTGTGACAAACCATTTTGTAGAAATGCCTTATACACTTTTGTGACAGTCTCCTAAGAGGAAATTCCTAGAAAGACACTAGTTTGATGAGATTACTTTGCTTCCTTTGTTTTTATTCTCTGTGGTACCAGATACAGAACTAAGCTCAAAGAAATACAAACTAGAGAACATCTCAGTAAATACGGCCTCAAAATAAAGGAAGTTTCCAAAACTCCGGGGTTGAAAATGGAAACGTTGATCAATTTTTTCTAAGAAAGTCTTCCTGATGTAATGCTTGAAGATTGTGGATCTACCCAGAAAACTACAATTTATTTTTTACTTGAGAGAAAATTGTTAATGCTGAGGACTAAACAGCAAAAATTAGCTATTTTTAAGGGAGAAAAGTGCTTGGATAGAATTCCCTTTCAACTAAAACAGCTGACAAAAACCAAGAGAAGGCCAAGGAGAAAAGGTGATTTCTTTGTATTTGATTGAAAACCTGAATACATTTTCTTCTAACAGATCAGTGATTGGTTCAAACACCAGTTTCCAAAAGTTTATGAAGCCTACAATAGACCTGTGTTCACAATCCAAGGTTAACAACAGAGACTCAAATTCAAATTCATCATATTGTTTCTATGGCAAAAGAAAAATATATTCTGCATCATAAGCACAGACACTTTAAAATAACATATTAAACTTAAACCAATCATCAGCCAGGGACCTGCTGGCACAGTCATGCCCATCAGTGCTTGGACTAATGTGCCCTCCTGATGCTTTGTGTTCTCAGCATAGAATCAAATGCTTCTTTCATAATATAATTCCATAATCTGATGAATCTTTGAGAAGCAGGTTTTTGGGTGGGACCTACTCATTGAAGAATATACATTCTTTGCTGGGACCCAATTAGACTAAGTGAAAACAGATATTAAATGACTAGGGAGGGACCATATTAATGGCTAAGGGTATTTTTATGCTAATCATAATTTCTAGGACTTAGGAAGGAAGAGTCATTTATCTATAATGAGGGTGATTTTTTTTTTACAAAAACAACTACCCAATGTTAATAAATATATTCTAAGATAAGATTATTTGATAATACTTTACTATCAGCCAAGATGGATAAAAAGGAACCAGAGTTACCCTACCATATGAAATAAGGGGGAGAAAAATCACAAATTATATAAAAAGCAGTGTTACAGATTAAATTATGTCCACCTGAAAAAGATGTGTTTTCAATTCTAACCCCTATAACTCTGGTTATAATTACATTTGGGATTGAATTTTCTTAACTCAAGTGGTTAAATAGTGTGTTTTATGCCAGTCACCTCTGAGATGGGGGGTGAAGTAAACTAAGCATATAAGCAGAGGTGGAGCAAGATAGATGCCATGTCATATGAAGATCACCAAGGGGCCAATGAACAGACGCTGGAAAGAGACATTGATCTTCATTCCCCTTTAGTCTACAGAGAAAGGCTTTCCATAAAGTTAGCACCCTGTATGGGCTTGCTCCTAACCTGTAAGAAAAGAAATTTCTCTTTATCAAAGCCACCCATTTGTTGTATTTATTATGTTTTAGCAATGCAGGATAAGTAAAACAGAAAATTTTCAAAATACTAGGTATCAAAGTACAAAAGATAATTAGTCCTGAGAATTGGAAAATAGAAATGAAGCCTATAGTTATGCAAGTTCATTGCCTAGAGAGAATCCCCATTCCATGTCAACAGGAAAGATGCAAAGTTAACAGATTCCAGTAAGTTCCCTAATTTTAAAAGATAGCATTGAAACTATGAGGAAAGGAAAAGGGCTAGATTTCACAGAGCAGAGTGCAGAAGAGGAGTGGGCTGTATGGTATTGGAGCTCTACAAAGAATCCCACGCAGTCTTCAGCTGAGCACTAGTTTACACATATGTGAGAAAAGACTAAGGAAGACCTGCTTGATAAGAGGGGTCAATCAATGTACATTACACAGGGCCAGGAATAGCTGCTGGCCTCCCCAGCCAGATGAGACAAAGCACCCAAAAGGAGGATCTTCAGAGGCAAGTATTCTGAAGCTCCACCTCACATACTTTGGACATGTTGCAAGGAGTGACTAGTCCTTGGAGAGGGAGGTCATGCTTGGGAGAGTGGAGGGACGGCACAAGAGAGGAAGACCTTCTATAAGATGGATTGATTCAGTGACTGGGGTAATGGAAGTGAATGTGTCAGAGACAATAAAGGTGGCACAGAATAGAGGAGGGTTTAGGGCTATTGTACATAGAGTTGCTATGAATTGCAAGTGACTCTGGCACATAACAACAACAGAAAAACGAAACTCATTTCCATGGATCTATCTATCTATCTATCTATCTATCTATCTATCTATCTATCTATCATCTATCTATATCTAGAGAGAGAGAGTGAGCTTTATGTTCTCTATGTGTGTATATATATGTGATGTGTGCATATATATATATATATATATATATATATATGCACACATAAACACACACGTATTTATGTGTGTATACGTACATATATATGGAGCTGTGTAATTCGAATCCACAAATTGTTCCTCAGGAGAAAGATAGGCTATCCTCTGCTGTGTTATTTAAAGTATCTGAAAGCCTGCTATGACTTAATTCTGAGAGAGAATCTTTATGGAGACACACTGTCATATATTTCTCCCACAAAGCAATTGATAAGTTTGAACCACTGACTTCTCAGGTAGCAGGCAAGTGTTCAACCATCAAGGTTCTGTAGTAAATGTGTACTGGTACAGAAGGGAGGGACTCTCTGAAGAGAATGTATAATTTACAGTTGTGTGTAGGGCAATTTAAAATGTGGCAAAAGTCCAAGTTGAATTAGGGAAAGTGAAGGGAGGAAAATGTGCATCAGTGAATGAATGAAAACTCATTTTTTTAATTTTTTAAGTTTTTTTCATATTGCTCTGATTTATTTACAAAGTTTGAATGCATTGTTTTTCACAAACACTCCTTCCCATTTCCTTCACCCCACCCATCCATCGAATTGTGTAACCCTATGATTAACACCCTCCCCTCCATCCTCACCCCTCTATTTCTACCCTCCCCCCTGCCTTGTATCCTCATACTCACTCTACAATAATGGTTTTATACAATATTTGTCCTTGTGGGACTTAATTCACTCAGCATAATGTTCACCAGTCCCTTCCAAGTTAGGTAGTAATTTACAAAATGATTGTTCCTGCATGCTACATAGTATGAAGGTACCATAACTTCTCAATCCATTCGTTTGTGGTTGGATATCTGGGCTGTTTATTGTGATGGTGAATAATGATGCTATGAACATTGGTGTACAAATCTCCATTTGAGCCTCAGTTCTAAATTTCCTGGAGTACATTCCAAGCAGTGGGATAGCTGAGCCATATTGAATTTCTGTATTTAACGTTTTGAGGAAGCACCAAACTGTCTTTCAGAGTGGTTGTATCGTTGTACAATCCCACCAACAAACTGATATACTTGAATGTGAATCTAACTAGAGATACAAAAGACCTATACAAAGAAAACTACAGAACATTTCCTCAAGACACAATAAAAGACCTAAAGAAATGGGGGGAAATTGCCTTGTTCATGGATAAGATGAGTCAATATTGTGAAAATGACCATCCTATCAAAAGCAATTGAGCTTCAGTTCTCATTTCTTGGGGTATATTCCAAGCAATTGAATCCCAAGCTGGGTTATTTGGAATTTCTATGTTCAGCATTTTGAGGAAGCTCCAAACTGCCTTCCAGAGTGGCTATACCATTCATTGTATAATCCCACCAACAATGTAAAAGTTCCTCTCCAATATTTTATTACTTACTGTTCTGTTAAACTTTGCCACTGCTACTGGAGTAAGATGGTATCTCATTGGGGTTTTGATTTACAACTCTCTTATTGCCAGTGATTTGGAGCATTTCTTTCTCTGTCTTTTGCACATTTTGTAATTGGATTATCAGACTTTTTTTTTTAAGAGGCCCAGGAGTATTCCATAAACTTTCAGTATCAGACTCTTGTCTGACATGGTATTGTCAAAGGTTTGTTCCCTGTCAGTAGATTTTCTTTTCATCCAGTTGGAAAAATGTTCTGATGAACATTGTTGTTGTTGTTGTTATGTGCCATCGAGTCGCTTGCGACTCACAGCAACCCTATGTACAAGAGCTCTAAACGCTGTTCTATCCCGTGCCAACCTAGCCATCTCAAACGCACTTATTCCCACTGCTCCAGTCACAGAATCAATCCATCTCACCAAAGGTCTTCCTCTCCTTCGCCTCCCCTCCACTCTGCCAAACATGATGTCCCTCTCCAAGGACCAGTCCCTCCTTGCAACATGCCCAAAATATGTCAGACGAGGCTTCAGAATCCTTGACTCCAGGGCGCATTCCGGATTCACCTTCTCCAGGACAAACCTGTTTGTTTTCCAGCAGTCCATGTATATTCAACACTCTTCTCCAGCACCACAGCTCAAAGGCATCAATCCTCTTTCTATCAGCCCTATTCACTGTCCAACTCTCTGAAGCATAGCACATAATTAAGATGATAGGCTGGATCAGGTGCACCTTAGTCTCTAGCCTGACATCGTTGCTCTTCAGTACTCTTGAGAGGTCCCTCACAGCCAACTTTCCCAATGCAATTCATCTCCTGATTTCCTGGCTGCTGTTACCAAGAGTGTTGACTGTGGAGCCAAGTAAATTAAAACTGTTAACTATCTCAATCTCTTCACCATCCATGTTGATGCTGCCAATTCGCCCAGTGGCTAGAATCTTTGTTTTCTTGACATTTAGCTTCAGTCCATATAGGAGGCTGTAGTCATAGATCTTTGGCAGCAAGCGCCTCAGGTCCTCCTCAGTTTCAGCAAGCAGGGTTGTGTCATCTGCATAACGCAGGTTGTTGATGATTCTTCCACCAATCCTGATGCCACATTGCTCTTCGTATAGCCCAGCATCTCGGATGATCTGTTCTGCATACAGATTGAAAAGGTATGGAGACAGAATACATCCCTGACGAATCCCTTCTTGATTTTGAACCATGCAGTGTCTCCTTGCTCTGTTCTGACAACTGGCTCTTGGTCCAAGTATAAGTTTCGCATTAGCACAATCAAATGTTCTGGGATTCCCATTCTTCTTAGAGTCAGCCACAGCTTGTTGTGATCCACACAGTCAAAAGCCTTTGAATAGTCAATGAAGCACAGATAGACATTCTTCTGGTATTCACTGCTTTCTGCCGAGATCCATCTGACATTAGCTATAATATCCCTAGTACCACGACCTCTTCTAAATCCAGCCTGCACATCTGGCAGCGTACAGCCATAGATAGAAGCAGAAAAACATAACTTGCAATAAGGAGAAAAAGTCCAATTGATACTAACTTAGAGATGGCAAAAACATAGAATTAGTATACAAGGGCATTAATACACTTATTAAATCTATCCTACATATGATCGAGAAGCTGTAAGAAAATTAAAAATGTAATGAACTTCTACAAATCAACAAAGGTACTGTCTAGAAAATGAATGCAATGCTTGAATATGCACTTTGTAAAATAATATGTCTAAATTGCCAATGTATTTTCAAGGAAATGCTCAAGATTGGAGCAAAAAAAAAATGCAAACCAAAATGAGATAACACTGCATACCCCACCAATAGCTTACAAGGTAGAAGAATAAATTAATGCAGACACTTGGAGAAAATATTATCTACTAAATCTGAACATAAACTTAAATTTCTTCTCTCGGAATATACAACCTTCCTCCTCCAAAAATTTAGTATTTATGTTCACAAGAAGACTTGCATAATACTGTTCATAGTAGTGGTATCCACGATGCCCTACATGGAAATCTTCTAAATATTTTTACCAATAAAATAGAAGGAAGAAGTCTAGTGAGGTCACACAACGGACAATGCACAATGATACACAGCAGTGAACAGATACTAAAATGTACTAATAATGCAGGCATCAATATGGAAAAATCTCAAAAGCAATATCCTGAGAAAAAAATAGATAGCAGATGAAAGTATATATTTAATGTAATGGATTACCTTTGTGTGGGATTCACAGACAAATAAAACTGACTTTAAGTAATGGTTATAAACTGACGGTTTCATTTTGGTGTAAGTACTAACTGGAAGTGGGTATGCTGGAATGCTGGAGATTGTCTATGTCTTGATCTATCAAGTGGTTGTATACATGTGAGTATATATAAATATTTACCAGTTTTCTTCAGAGTGATCCCAACCCCATTTACATCAGTGCAGAACTGCTTTTCACAGTATTCAGTGGCTGATTTTTCAAAAGCAAGTCTCCAGGTGTTTCTCCCAAGTCATCTTTGGTTGGACTCAAACCTCCAAACTTTTGGTCACCAGTGACTGTGTTAATCATTTGTACATTTCAGAGCAAACAAAACACACTCTCATTAAAAAAATTTAAAAAAAAAATCTAACTCACAGTGTCTCTAGAGAACTGAATAGAACTTCCACATAGGATTTCTAAGGCTGCAATGTTGGCAAAAATAAATTGTCACATCTTTCTTCCAGGGAGGAGCTAGTGGATTTAAACCTCTGACTTTGCAGTTTGTATTTGAACACTTAACTACTATCTTCTATTCGCACACACATATCATGATGGATGGATGAATGGATGGATGGATGGATGGATGGATGGATGGATGGATGGATGGATGGAGAAGAGATTGTAACTGTCAACTGTCATCTTACTCGGATCCCTAATTAATAGCTTTGCATTGCACTGGGAAAATCGCAGTTAGGGATCTCTCCAAATTATTTAGTAGTAATGATGTCAGTTTGAGGACTAAGGTGTGTCTGATTCAAGCTATGGTCTTTATTTTTTTTTCTTTTATTTTATTATTTTTGTGTGTGTGTACCGTCAAATCAGATCTGACTGGTACAGAAGGAGATTGCCCCTCCTTCCCCGGCAGAGCATCCGTGCACCTCTGGGATTGTAGTTGCAGCTTCTTGCCACTAGGCCACCAGAGCTCCCCAAGCTATGGTCTTTATAATCGCTTGCTACACATCTGAGAGCTGAACAATAAGCAGGGATGACAGAATTGATGTCTTTGGGCTGTGGTGTTGGAGAAGAGCAATCCCGTAAACTGCCAAAAGAGCAGACAGAAATGTCTTGGTGAAGGTGCAGCTGCTGGAGTGCTCTTTGATGCAAGAATGATAAGGCTTCGCCTCACATACTTTCAGCATGTTACTAGAAGTGACCATTTCTTGGAGAGGGATATGATGTTGGGAGAGGGTCGGCAGAGGAGAGGAAGACCCTCAACCAGGTGGAATGATACGGTGGGTGCCACAATGGGCTCTCATGTGTCAGGAAGCATGGGGATGGCACTGGGCTCTCATGTGTCAGGAAGCATGGGGATGGCACAGGATAGGAGAGAGTTCATATTTTTTGTTCATTAGGGTTCGACTTGAAGGTATCTAAGAGCAAGAAAAACTAACAACCACTATCCTTTTATACACACACACACCTC
>NW_006399995.1:2947151-2957184 GCF_000299155.1 Elephantulus edwardii
GGTCAAGGAGTGCAGCCTTCAATGCTGGTTGAAGCTCAACATCAAGAAAACAAAGATTCTCAGCACTGGGCCACTGGCAGCATCAGTATGGATGGTGAAGAGATTCAGACAGTTAACAGTTTTAGTTTACTTGGTTCCACAGTCAACACTCCTGGTAACAACAGCAGCAAGGAAATCAGGAGACGAATTGCACTGGGAAAGTCAGCTATGAGGGACCTCTGAAGAGTACTGAAGAGCAACGACATCAGGCTGGAGACTAAGGTGCACCTGATCCAAGCTATAGTCTCCACAATTATGTGCTATGCATCAGAGAGTTGGACAGTAAATAGGGATGATAAAAAGAGAATTGACGCCTTTGAGTTGTGGTGCTAGAGAAGAGTGTTGAATATACCATGGACTGCTAGGAGAACAAACAGGTTTGTCCTGGAAGAGGTAAAGCCAGAATGCTCCTTGGAGTCAAGGGTTCTGAAGCTTCATCTGACATACTTTGGGCATGTTGCAAGGAGGGACTGGTCTTTGGAGAGGGACATCATGTTTGGGAGAATGGAGGGACGGTGCAGAAGAGGAAGACCCTCAATGAGCTGGATCGAGTCTGTGAGTTGAGTGGTGGGAATTTGTGTGTTTGAGATGGCAAGGTTGGCAAAGGATAGAACAGCATTTAGGGCTCTTTTATCTCGGGTCACTATGAGTCGCAAGCGACTCAATGGAATATAACAACAACTACACACACACACACACACACACACACACACACACACACACACATAATTAAAACTCACTGTCCTCAAGTTGGTTCTGAGTCATAGTTAGCCTGTGTCAGGTTTTCAAGGCTATATATTGTAATGGGAGGAGACTGCCCATCTTTCTCCCTCTGGGAACTGCTAGAGACAGTCAACCTTAAGTTAACAGTACAACTCACTGCAGACTACACCATCACAGCATGGTCTGGCTTTGCAGCTCTCTCTTTCTTTATAAATAGACAGGCAGGTAGGTAGATAGATGTGATTTTTCAAGTTGTATCTTTCAGGTTTTTGTCCCCTAAAGTTCATTTATGCCTAAATTAAAGACAAGCAAACAATACAGATGACCGCTTTTGAAGCTCCATTAGCTTTGGAATAAATAAAAAATCCCAGCCCAAGCTAAGTAAGGGATAGTAGGAGATGTGGTATTTTAAATCATGTCTTCCAGTTTGACATCTTTCTCATGCAAAAGGTAAAGTCTGGTTTCCTTCCTATTGACGATGACCCAAATGTAATGACTCACCTGTAACAAATGAATGGAATACAGTGGAGGGGCTAGTGTGTAATTGTCAAGACAAGTTAGAAAAGGTGATTTAGCTTCCACTTGGGTTTTGCACTACGTATTTTTCTCCTTCCATCCACCCTTCAATCCCATGAATTCTTTTCTAAAGATGTGAAGCAGCTACACAGAAAACTCTCATGTAGGGGTTCCAGCCACAGATGCACCTGAGGTTTCAGCTGACAGCCAGGCAGCCTCATTCAAGCCAGTTAAGCAAATACATGCTCAGATGATTCTAGATCCATCCTTCAAGACACTCATATTATGGAAAATTACACAAAGACAAGCTGTCTTTACTAAGCCTATCCCAATTACAGATTCATGAAGAAAACAAACACAGTCATTTTGAAAGATATAGGTACCACATAATTTCAGTTTCATAGAAAACATATGTCTGTTTATATAAAAAATAAAACCCAGAGGAAAACACATAAAATACTTTTTTCTGAGTGATTTTTGTTTTCCATATTTTTCTGCATTTTCTAAGTATTAAACACATGTAAAATGTAAATGAGACATAGAAGTAGCCTTGGGACTTCTATTCAGAGAGAGTTATTTGATGGTAAAAAGAACATAAAGAAAGAAAAGGGAGCTAAAAGGGGGAGGGGAAATGCAAACACCTTTGGAAACTCTGAACGTTGATAAATGTCGATACTTGTAGAGGGACTTCACTCAAAGACTATCAACAACAACAAACAATAATAAAATCTCTTGATGATGGTTTGTCTCACTGGACCTGTTGTCATCAAGTCTATCCCAACTTTTGTTGTTGTTTTTGTTGTTATTGTTAAGTGCCATCAAGTCGTAGGCAACTCATAGCGACCCTATGAATGAAAGTCCTCAATGCTTGTGTGACTTGATTCTTTCTCCAGGTTTATAGGGTTTCCAGAGGCAGGCTATCACAGAAGTGAATGCCACTCCTGCTTCTAAGCTTGTTTTAATCAGGGAACTCCACAAAACACTGTCCGCCATGGGTAACCATTATCGCGTTTGACGTATTAGTGTCACAGTGTTTGGCATCATAGCAACCACGAGTTATCTCTGTACAGCAAATGGACACACCAGGGCTATGGGACCTAGAAGAGTGTTTGACCAAAACAGTGAAAAACAGACCTGAGGGCCGCATATTAAAAGTCATCCACCTTTTACTTGGTAGCATCACTTTCTGTCCACTAGGCCAACTGATCTTTCTCGATGTTGATGTTATTGTTGTTAAGTATCCAACTCTTAGGTGCCTTAAAAGACAGACTAGAACTGCCTCATAGAGTTCCCCATCTTTATGCAAGCAGATTGCCACATCTTTATCTCATGAAGTGGTTAATAGTTCAAACCACTGAACTTCTGGTTGACAGCCACATGGTAACCACTACACAACCAAAGCTCCTCACTGGCAAGTAGATAGAATTAGTCAAGTCCTGACTTGATTACTTAGTTGTTACGGCCTTGTGTTGATCCAGGCAACATGTTTTACTTTCTGCTGTTCCTTCACAGGGTTTTGTCGATACCATTTATTAATTCATAAAACCTTTACTTGACACCTTTTATGTGACAGGAACTGTAATGGGAATACATAGATAAAAGTCTGACTATTTAACCTTCAAAGCATTAAATCCCTTTCAGAAGAAAGAAAAGATGGATAGAGTGAGAACCAAAAACTGACATGTACATTCAGTCTCTGTCCTCATCGTTGAGTAGCAAAGTGATGAAAAGAAAACCTACAAGAGACACGTAAAATAGATGTCATCATATTGAAGGTGTATTTAAAACAAATGCCTTTCAAAGCTGACTCCTAACTTCAATATTGAAAGTGAGTCCGGATTAATGATGTCAAAGCAGAGAAGTAGGAATAAGGCTGGATGGGTCAGCATATTGAGGAAAAGTTGGAAGAAGTAAAAAGAGCAAAGCTTTGGAATCAGTAAGAACTAGATTAAAATGTCAAGTCTGTTGTTTACTTCTTGATTAACAAATGTTTTGTAAGGTTATTTTGAGTTGTGAAATATTATAGAAAAATAGTAAAAAGTCAATAAATCATACAGAATTAAGGGTGAGATGATCAGGATTCTGCATAAGAAATGGTATGGACTGACTTTAGGTAGGAACAATAATGTGGCAGCATGAAAGCTGACTTGAAAATATAAACTCTCCATGACTTGGTAAAAGCATTGACCTCTTCTTTTGTATCTGGCAAACACATCTTTAGTAAAGCAGCAGAAGGGTCAGCTGAGTGTTATTGAACCAGAACAACATAGAAAAGTGAAAAGTGTGCTTTTGTACCTATTGAGTTTGGAGTATCACTAGAAACTTCAAAAAAGAGAAGGTAAGGAGTGAGAGCTGAAGTGGACATTTAGTTTTGAGAGTCATTAATAGATGACTAGTTTGAGAAGATATGAGTGTGGATGAAATCACTTTGGAAGAGCATTTATAGGGAAATAGAAAGAGAGTGTCAAGGATGGAGAATAGAGTAACCATAGTCAATAGGTGGGTTGAGCAAGAGAAGTTTCCCCAAGAAGAAGAAGCGATGCTTGTGCATTTTAATATGCTTTTGGGACCTGAGGGTTACCACTCCCTCTCTTGCTCCCTCTCTCTTGCTTTCTCTTCTTTTTTCCTATCTCAAGGCTCCCAGTTTTCTTATCTTCTTGACATAGTCTATTATGAACTCTTCCAAGGGCCACATCTCATACTTAATTGTCTTTTGTCACTCCCTCATCCAACAAAATCTTTACCTCTATGCACAAATGTATGTCAACCTGATAATATAAATTACAAGCAAGCCCTTAGGAATACTAAGCAATGTGATACAGGCACCCTCTGCAAATAGGCTGGCAGCAATCTGTGCTTGGCAGACTGTCCTTCCCCAAGACACCTAAAAATCACATCATTTCGTTCTCCCATGTGCATTCTCAGGCCTTGATAAAGGCATATAGAAAAGCAGAGATGACAAGAACAGAAGGTAGCAAATGGAATAGATAATATCCATACAACTCCCACTGTACTCCCGCTTCCAGCAGGGGAAAGGATCCCAAGGGGAAATTGAGGAGGTAGGAATACAATTTCAGGCAGGAGATGATTCTCCAGAATCAAGGAGCCTGGAATTCCTTTGCTCCCACCTAGTATGCAGTGTTGTGCTGCTTTTCATACAATGCAAAAATAAAATTTAAAAAAGAACAGGGGAAAATATATTTGTACATCACCAGTAAGACCTGTGAAACCATCTGCATATGTGGGATAGTCAAGGTAAAACTATATTGATATAAAAAAATTACATATTCATAAGGGAGGGATCTGAAAAGTAGACTCCAGGTTGCCTCAGGTGTCCTGACTATCGCATCAGAGAGTTTCATCAGTGTCTCACATTGAAAATATGCATCTAGCTGCCCACTCCAATGTGTCTGGAGAAAGCTGGCTATTTCACTCAAATGAAGACATATCATGTTGACAGCGACTCTCTCCTGCACTTCAAGAGTGTCTGGGATGAAAAAAATAGAGGATTAATTTTTGCAACCAGTGCTGTGTACACATAACCTTTTGGCCTCTTTCATCTTCATCTTTTATTTTCTTTTACATTGATTTGCTCACAAAATTTGTATACATTGTGTTTCACACTAGTCTTTATTCATATTGTATTTGATGCAATCATTCCCATGCACTATGTTTTATAAAATCAGTCACCATCAGACCTTGCCCATCATTACTCAATCTTTCCAAGTGCCTGATGGGCCCTTCCCATTTCCTTCACCCCACTCCCTTCCTTTACCCATCAAACTGTGCAACCCAGTGGTTTTGCCCCTACCAATTCTCTCCCCTCTGCTCCCACCCATTCTCTCTTTGGGTGGCCATATATGTTTTACTAGTTATCCTTCTATTTTTATAATAACGGTCTTTTATCTTTTATGTTATAGCAGCTTCTCTCCCGTTGGTATTTCTTGTGAATAAAATTGAAACCTACTGCCCACCAGAGACAAGAAGTACAGATTCCATCCTCAGTTTGTGAGGCTTGAACTATGTGTACTTGCCTTTCTCCAAGTAGTCCTCCAAGCCCCAGAGGACACATTAAGGTCTGACAGTGCTGTATGTGTTTTATATTTAATAGATGTCATCATGTATTCCTGTGGCATGAATTTCATGCACTGGATAGCCTCTTTTATATTTCAGACATTTTGTATATTGGGGGCATATAGATCATCAATATCATATGTGGATAGTTGAGAGATGTTCCAGGAGCCTTCTACCGCCAGGCCTGAAAATGATCAAAACTTGCTAATGCCTACTAATGGCTAGGAAATTCTACCCAGGGAGGCCACTGCTCAAAACGATCCTGAAATACTTATGCACCAACCTAAAATAAAAAAGAGTAAACATCTGTGTCATCAATGTCTCAAATACCAAAAGAGTCAACCACGGTGACAGGCTGCAACAGAGCTCTAGGATTAAGACAGATTAAGAAGAAGGATTGGCCATCCACTTCTGAAATAACAGGTCTTTGAAAACCCTTTGAACAGAGAAATGCAGATAGTTACAGTATTAGAGGTAAAGCCCATATAGGAAATAACTAAAAAATACGTAGAAATGGCTACCAACAATGATTAATGATGGGAACACGGAACTTATGAAATATGAATGTAGGGAAAATAGAAGTTGTCAAAAATGAAATAGAACACATGAAGATTGACATTCTAGGCATCAGTGACCTGAGATGGAGTAACATGGACCACTTTGAATCAATCATATGATCTACCTATTCTGGAGTGAAAACCCAAAGAACTGTGCTGCTTTTACAGTTACAAAGACAATTTCAAGATCTATGCTGAAGTACAATGCTCTGAGTGACAGAATACTATCCATTCACATATAAGGAAAAACTGTTAATACAATCATTACTGAAATATATGCACCAAAAACTAAAGCCAAAGAGGAGGTGATTGAGAAGTTCTACCAACTTTTGCAGTCTGAAATTGGCTAAACATGCAAACACGATGCATTAATAATTACTAGTAACTGGAATGCAAAAGTTGAAAACAATGAGGAAGGAATGGTAGTCAGTATGGACTTGGTGAAAGAAATGAGGCTTGAGATTGAATTTTGTGTGTTCAATGCTTTATTCATATCAAACACCTATTTTTAAAAAACACAAATCACAACTTTACACATGGATCTCGCTTGATGGATTACATAGGAATTAGATTGATTATTTTTGTGGAAAGAATCATTGGGGAAACACAATACCTGTAGTCAAAACCAGATCAGGTGTCAATTGTAGGACAGACCATAAATTATCCATGCAAGTTTAAATTGAAGTTGAATAAAATTTAAACTATCCCACAGGAACCAAAATACAACCTTGAGTGTATTGCAACTAAATTTAAGAATCATCTCAGGAACAGATTTGAGGCATTGAACATCAACAAACTAAAACCAGAGGAACTCCGGGAAGACATAGAAGATATCCATGAAGAGACAAAAAGATCATCAAAAAGAAGCAGTAGAAAGAAAAATACAACATGGCTGTCAGACAAGACTATGAAAATTGCATTAGAGCATTGAGAAGCCAAAAAGAAAAGATACCTAAATCAACAGAAGATTCCAAAGGGCAGCTTGAAATGATAAAGAAAATAGTATAAAAAAATGTGCATATAGCTGGAGTCAGAGAACCAAAAGGGAAGAATTCACTCAGCACTGCTCAAGCTGAAAGAATTGAAAAATAAATTCAAGCCTTGCTTGAGCTGCAATACCAAGAGATGCCATGGCCACAATCTTGAATGATCCAGGAAGTATCAAAAGAAGATGGAAAGAATACACAGAATCACTGTACCATAAAGAATTAATTGACATTGAAAATTTTCAGGAAGTACCATTTGAACAAGAGCCAATGGTAATGAAAGATGAAGTTCAAGCTGCTCTGAAGTCACTGGCAAAAAGAATAAGGTCCCAGGAATTGATGAAATGCCAATTGACATGTTTCAACTATCAGATGCAGTCCTGCTGTGCTGATCAGTTTATGCCAGGACATTTGGAGGACAGCTGCCTGGCTGATCAACTGGAAGAGATCCATATTTGTCCCCATATCCAAGAAAGATGATCAATCCAACAGAATGTGGAAATTATCAAACAATATTATGCTTGGAAAGATGGAGCATCAGCGAAGGAGAGGAAGAACCCCCACAAGATGAACTGACACGGTAACTTCAACAATATCGGAAATGATGAGGATGGCAGAGGAAAGGGCAGGGTTCAGGTCAGCTGTTCACTATGAGTCATACTCAACTCAACAGCATACAACCACAACCACAACAATAACAACCATCAAAATTCTTTTCAAGCTCAATTATTACTAGAAATATTGATGTGCATCTCATCCAGATTCTATAGTTTCTGGAGAGAAGCAAGATAGGCTGTAGATGGCTGACTACGTATTTGGAAAGCTATATATACTGGGATTATCAAATAGTCATTACCTTTCTAGAAGTCTCTGCAACTCCATTCCTTTTTCTTTGTCTCCTCTTTTCCTTTCATCCTTTCTTCCAACAGCACTTATGATGTACCTACTGTGTACCATGGTGCCCTTGGGTGGCTCAGGTAGTAAGCACACTCCATTATTAACTAGGATTTGTGAGGGTCAAATATACACGAGGCCCCTCAAAGAAAGACCTAGAAAACTGCTTCTCAAAGGTCGGCCATTGAAAACATGACAGAGCACAGTCCTGCTCCAGACCAACACATGGGGTCTCGTGAGTTGTAATAGACTTGATGATGTTTTGGGGTTTGATTTTTTTTTTTCTTAACATGTACCAGTTACTCACTATTTCAATTATTGGGGATAACTGAAGAAACAATAATAAATAACACAAACCAAATATCTGCTCTCAAGGAATGGAGTATAAAGAGTGCCAATTAACAATGTCAACAAAGAAGTAAATTCCAGATAGTAATAGTTGCCATGCAAACAAGGAAACAGGATCTATGGTAGAGAAAGGCTGGAATGGAGGTGTAAGATGGGACAGGAGAAGTTCTCTGAACCACAGACACTAGAGTGACAAGAAGGAGATCACTTAAAGATTTGAGGGCAGGAGCTTTCCAGACAAAGGAAACAGCATGCCCAAAGGCCTTGAAGTGGGAATGGATTTGGCCAGTTTAAGGTACGAAAGAAGGACCTGCATGACTTATATATGCAGAAGGGGACAGTAATGGGAGATTGAGGGCAAGTGGTAGAGGATGCTCACGCATGGATACACAGACTTTGATGAGAATTTAGGGTTTCATTCTAATGGGAAGACAATAGAGAGCTCTAAGTGGGGAAATGATGAAATCTTATTTACATTTCTAATTTTAGCAACTGTGTAGAGGATGAACTAAAGGGGAATAATTTAATTACTTAGAGCTCACACCCCAACCACTTGGCTGTCTCCAAGGTTTGTATTAGCCAACGCCTCACATTTTGCTCCCTACAGTAGATTCCAAAGGCAATTAGGAAAGAAAGATGCCAATTTATGTGTATTCTGACACATGATTTTTAATACTTTGTGAGATTTTAGTCTTACCTCATTTTTAATTCCTTTAATATAGGTAGTGCTCTCTCTCTTGACTGAGGATGCTGACCCTCAGCCTTATATTAGAAACACCTAGGGATCCTGTAAAGATGTGATGCCCAGATTAACAGCAAATAATTAAATTAGAATAGCTGGGATGCATCCCAGGTTTCTGTATTTTCTAAGCTCCTCCGGATGATTGTGGGCAGTCAACACAAGGGCAGGCGGCAGAGCCTCAGGTGGTAATGACAACAAGTGCAGAGGCCCATGGGAACCGTGCATCCTGCTGCTGCGTCCCTCTGTCTGTGGAAAGGCGAGGCTCAGCTCCCGGCTGATGAGCACATGCTGAAACCCAACTGCACACAAGCTCACTCAGGAGGCCTCTCTGCAGGCATCCGCGTGTCCTCCGCAGCGGGGTGCCCAGATTTGCAAAATGAAATTAGAGGACATATTGTTTCTTTAGAAGAACCATTTGGGACCTTGACAAACTCTATTTTTTTAAAAAGGCATGGAACAAAGGAGGCATTCATCCAAATACGATGCTTGGGCATCCAGCAACATAAAGATAGATGCCACCCCAGCTCCAAAGTGCCTGACATCCTACAGAGCTCAAAATTTGCACACTAACACATCTTGTCACACTCTAAAATAAGAGAGGCAGCTTTCCACTTGCCTGCTTAGCTTTTCTGCATTCCTTATGCTTGCTTAGCTTCTAGGTTAAAAAATACAATAAAAAGAAAAGAGAGGAAGAAGAATGTCCAAAAAAAGAAAGAACTCTCGCCTAGCGAGGAGGCCATTTTTGTCATGCAGTGCTATTTAGTCAGGCGAGTCTCTGTTGTTTCCTGTGATGAGGGCTTGTTTTCCTTTGCTTCTGATGATCTACAGAAATGGAAGCAGGCAGAACCATGTCATAGAATCCTAAAGTACTTTGTTAGGGTCTTTTCTTTTCCACACAGATGATCCCTTCATTATATACAGCCTTATATAGTTGGATGCTATTTCAGATGTGTTAATCTTGTCAGATGTCATAAATTTCTTGAGAACACAGTCCTTCTGTGATGGAAACAGCACCTGTTCACACACAGGTACACTTTGGTGATTATAGAGGTCATTTGGAACACACCAGGAAATACTTTCATTTTATATTACTTATTCTTTCCTTGCCATTCCAACTTTTCAGTGTGTGTGTGTGTGTGTGTGTGTGTATGTGT
>NW_006399995.1:2957284-2965626 GCF_000299155.1 Elephantulus edwardii
GAGAGGAGAGGAGAGGAGAGGAGAGGAGAGAAAAGAGGAGACATTGCCCTAAGGAATTCACATAGCTCCAGTCACTCACAATTGCACCGATGGCATTATTTCAGGGCAGGCTGGCTGACATGAATCTTATTAAACAAAGTGTTGTTGATGAATATGTGCCTAGAAATGACATGTTTCATTATCTTAGAGACATTCTTTATGGTAAGTCCCAGACACTTGCAAGACTGAGAATGGGCCTTATATCAAAAGAAGTTTAGTGGCCCAGTAGACCAGAATTCCAACTCATAGTGGACACAAATCGCAGGAAAAGAAGGAATAGGATGAGTTTCTCCACTCTGTCTTTAAGTGTTGAGCTAGATTCCACAATAACCCTGCCAGGGAGACCTGGTGGTACAGTCTGTAGGGAGTTACGTTGCTCTCCCAAAGGTGACATACTTCTGATGATTCATATCCACCAGCAGCTCCGTGGGAGAAAGATAAACAATCTCTCCTCGTGTCATTAACAGCTTCCTGAAACTGCTGGTGGCTCATCTATGGGTTGGTTCCCTATTAACAACAATGAGGTTTACAGTCTGCTTATAGTTATCACTAAAGGAAGGAAAGACACAGAGAGGTAAAAAAGAAAGAAGAGAAAGGAGAAGAGTGAGGTTTCAATGTGATTTCTATAATTAATATCACAAAACAAAATCTTTGTGAGTGATTGAATGTAAAATCTATTGTTGTGTAAACTTCCACTCAAATCACAATTTAAAAATAGTTATTGTCCAGAAGGAAAAGAGGAGACAAAGAAAACTCTATGAGGCAGTTCTATGCTGTCATATGGGAGTCTCTGTAAGTGGAAGCTCTGTGGCTTAGCAACACTCAACAACAAGTTTTATATACTCACTGTGCAGACATTTGTCTCTGACCCTTTGATAATGAATAAGAAAGTCATTTATCAGTTTCCTCTTAAGAGTGTCAAGACGTTAGATCAATGCTAAGAAAAACAGTTGAATAATCATCAAAAGGTTTTCTTTAGAACACGCGCTTCTTGGTGAGGAAGCAGCAGAGCAGATGAGCTGGTTTGGTTTGTTTTGGTGTTTGATTTTTTTTTTTCTGTTGAATTTATCAGCATGAATCCTTGCACTGATAGTATGTCTGAGATCTAGATTAATATAATAAAAATAACACACTCTTGCCTCAGACAGGTAATAAGATGATAAGCTCTTTTAGCTACATCTAAATGGATTTTGCTTTTAACTCATCTCTGTGTAGAACAAAAAAAATCCATTGCAATCTTCCAAAATTTCTCCAAATTTTATGTGAAGATCATAAAGTCAGCAAACTTATTGGAGAAAGAAGTCAGAATTTGAGCTGGAAAATGAGAGATGAGGACTGGCAGAGAACTTTTTACCCAAAGAGCCACAGAAGATGGACTAAATTTATTTAAAAAGGAAGTTATTTGGAACTGGAAAACTATAATAATAATAATGTTGTTGCTGTTAGGTGCCTTGGAGTGAAGTATAACCCATAGTGACCCTATGAACAATATATATGAACCCCGTTCCTATTCTGTGCCATCCTTCCAATCTCTGACACACCAGAGCTCACTGCAGCAGTCACTGCGCCAATACCTCTGGTTGAGGGTCTTCTTTTTCACCAATGCTTTGTCTTTCCAAGCATGATGTCTCTCTCTGAGGAATAACCTCTCCTAGCAACATGACCCTATGAACTTGGAGAGAGGATGAAAGGCACCCAAGCGTCAAGGACTCTCCTTCACAGGGTCGCTATGAGTCGCCTGCGACTCGACGGCACTTAACAACAATAACAACGAGAGAGAAAGAGAGAGAGAGAGAGAGAGAGAGAGAGAGAGAGAGAGAGAGAGAGAGAGAGAGAGAGAGAGAGAGAGAGAGAGAGAGAGAGAGAGAAATCAGCTGGCCCAGCGAAGAGAAAACGATGTGACCAAGACAAAGGTGGGTGACTTTTAGTTCACGGCCCTCAGGCCAGTCTTTCATTGTTTTTGTTCAGACATTCCTGTAGGACGTATAGCGCTGGTGTACAAGTTGCCCTCCCTCGGTCACTTGTGGTTGCTGTGAGGTTGAACACTGTGACACGGATGTGTCAAATGCATTAATGCAGACTGAGAGTGGGGTGGAGCTCCCCGATTGAACAAGCGTGGAAGGAGGAGTGGCGTCCACTTCCATAATAGCTTGCCTCCAGAAAGCCTATGAACTTGGAGAGAGGATGAAAGGCACGCAAGCGTCAAGGAGTCTCTTTCATAGGGTCGCTATGAGTCACCTGCGACTTGACGGCACTTAACAACAACAACAAGCAACATGACCAAAGTGTAAGACAAAGTTTATTATCTTTGCCTCCAAGGAGGACTCTGACTGCTTCTTCTTCAAGACATATCTGTTTGTTCTTTTGGCAGCCTATGGTATGTTCAGTGCTCTACTCCAACACCACAACTTAGAGGTATCAATTCTTCTTCTGTCATCTTTAGTCATTGTCCAGCTCTCAGATGCATAGCAAATGATTGGAAAAACCATGGCCTGAATCAGGCACAACTTAGTCTTCAAATTGACATCATTGTTCCGCAATAATTTGGAGAGGTCCTTGACTGCAGACTTTCCCAGTGTAATTCGTCTCTTGATTTCCTGACTACTGGCCAGGGAGGTTAATTATGGATCCACGTAAGATGAGGTTGTTGACCATTTCATTCTTTTGCCATCTATTGTGATCTTGCAAATCAGTCTCATGGTGAGAACCTTTATTTTCTTTACAATGACATTCAATCTATTTTGAAGGCTGTATTCTTTGGTCATCTGCGGCAAAGAGCTTCAAAGAGATTTGGAAAACAGTTCCATGACCAACTGACTGGAGCAGATAATTATTTGTTCCCATTTCCAAGGAAGGTAAGCCAACAGAATGTGGAAATTGCCTCACAATACCATTACTGTCACATACAAGCAAAGCAATGCTAAAGATCATTCAAAACTGGCTAGAACAGTACATAGACAAAGAACTCTTAAGCAAGATTTAGAACAGGCTCTGGCACCAGGGATATCATTGCTGATGTCAGGTCAATCCTGGATAAAAGTACAGAATATCAGAAGAATGTCTATATTTTATTAACAATGCAAATGCATTTTATTGTGTGGATCATAACAAATTATAGCTACTATTGAGAAGAATGTAAATTTTTGAACATTTAATTGTGCTTATATAAAACCAATATCTAGACCAAAAGGCGGTGGTGCAATCAGAGCAGGGCAACATTGCATGGTTTAATATTAAGAAAAGTGTGTGTCAGGGTTGTATCCTTTCTCCATGCCTATTCAATCTATATGCTGAGCAAATTATATGAGAAGCTGGACTTGATGAAGAGGGTGGCACGAGGATGAGAGGAAGTCTCATCAATAACCTGCACTATGCAGACTATTAATAGCATAAGAAATTAAATAAAATACAGCAGTAATAAAAAATGCATCTGATAAACCAGTAAATATGGTTTAAGAGAAGACACTAGAGAATAATGTGGGACACTATCAAGAGAAATAACATGTGCATAATTGGAACCCCAGAAAAGGAAGAAGCAAGTAAAGGCACTGAAAAAGTTGTGGAAGAATTACTAGAGGAAAACTTCCTAGGCATAATGAAGAATGAGAGAATATGTATTCAGGAAACTCAGCGAACACTATATAGATTAGACCCCAAAAGAAAAACATCAAGACATATCATAGATAAATTTGCCAGAACCAAAGACAAGGACAGAATCCTGAAAGTAGCAAGGGAGAAACAAAGAGTAACCTGTAAGAGAGAACGGATAAGATTAAGTGCTGATTTCTCAGCAGAAACCAGGCAAGCAAGAAGAGAGTGAAAGGACATATATCAAACACTCAAATAACACAACTGTCAACCAAAAATACTGTACCCAGAAAAAAATTATCCATCAAATATGAAGGACAGATCAAAATATTCCAAGAAAAGCAGAACCTAAGAGAGTTTGTAAAAATAAGACCAGTATTGCAGGAGACACTCAGAGATGTCTTTCTTACAGACATACCACTGAAAGCTGCATGGTCCAAAGTAACTAGCAACAACACCAAAAAGAACTCAACACAATGATAGCAATAAAACCTACCCTCTTAATAGTCACACTGAATGTGGATGGTTGAAGAAAAAGAGAGTAGCAGATTGGATAAAATAAAAATAAAAAAATCCATCAATATGTTGTATACAAGAGATACACCTGAAAAATGAAGATAAATACAGGCTAAAAATAAAAGGGTGGGGGAAAATATATCAAGCAAATGGCAACCAGAAAACAGCAGGAGTAGTGATATTAATCTCTGATAAAATAAATATCAATGTAAAAGCCATCACAAAGGACAAGGAAGGTCACTACATAATGCTGAAATGGTCAGACCAGCAAAATACATAAAACAAACACTAACAAAACTGAAAAAGGAAATAGACAACACTACTATAGTGCTTAGAGGCTTTAATACAACCTTCTCAAGAAAAGACAGAACTACCAGAAAAAAAACTTAACAGAGATACTGAAGAATTAAACCACACAATAAACCAGCTTGACCTCATAGATACTTATAGGCAAATGTACTCCAAAAAAAGCACGGTATACCTTCTTATCCAATGTGCATGGAACATTCTCTAGAATAGATCACATTCTAGGTCACAAGGCAAGCATCAATAAACTCAAAAAACATAGAAATAATACAAACCATCTTTTCAGACCATAATGCTAAAAAATTAGAAATAAATAATAGGATGATAAAGGAGAAAGAAACATACATTTGGAAGCTGAACAACACCTTGCTTGAACATGACCGGGTACTACAAGAAATAAAAAATAAAATTAAAAAGTTTCTTGAAACAAATTACAATGAAAACACCACTTGTCAAAACCTCTGGGAAATAGCCAAAGCAGTAATCAGAGGTCAATTTATACCAATAAGTAAACACATCAAAAGACAGGAAAAACAGACTATTGACTCTCTAACCCAGTATCTCCAGCAAATTGGAAAAGAACAGCAAGAAAACCCAACAGCATCTAAAAAAACTGAAATTATAAAAACTAGAGCAGAAATAAATGAAATAGAAAACAGAAAAACAATTGAAAATATCAACAAAACTGGAAGTTGGTTCTTTGAAAAGGTCAACAAAATCGATAAACCACTAGCAAAACTCACAAAAGAAAAGAAGGAGAAGACACAAATAATGCTAATAAGAGATGAATCAGGCAATGTCACAACAGACCCAACTAAAATAATAAAGCTAACATTAGAGTATTAAGAAAAACTATACTCAAACAAATATGAAAACCTAGAGGAAATGGACAAATACTTAGAAATGCACAACCTATCTAAATTGACACAAGCCGAAATCGATCATCTGAACAGACACATTACAAAAGAAGAAATTGAAAAGGTAATACAACAACACTTTCAAACAAAAAAAAGCCCTAGACCAGATGGTTTTACAAGTGAATTTTATCAAACATTCACAGAAGAACTGTTACCAATTCTACATAAATTATGTCAGAAAATAGAAGAAGATGGAATTCTCCCAGACTCATTCAATGAAGCAAACACATCTTTGATATCAAAGCCAAGAAAAGACACCACCAAAATAGAAAACTATAGGCCAATATCTCTCATGAACATTGATGCAAACATCCGGAATAAAATACTGGCCAATAAAATCCAATGATACATCAAAGAAGTAATTTACCATGACCAAGTGGAATTCATAACAGGTATGCAAGGATGATTCAACACAAGGAAAACAATGAATGTAATTCATCAGATTAACAAAGCAAAGAACAAGAACCACATGATCCTATCAATCAATGCAGAAAAGGCCTTTGACAAAATCCAACACCCTTTCCTGGTTAAAACACTCAACAAAATAGGATTAGAGGGGAATTTCTTCAGCATAGTAAAAAGCATTTATGAAAAGTCAAGAGCTAACACTGTTCTCAAAGTAGAGAGGTTAAAGGCTTTCTCTTTAAGAACAGGAACTAGGCAAGGGTGCCCACTATCACCTCTGTTATTCAATATTTTTTAGAAGTCTTAGCAATAGCAATAAGACAAGAGAAGGGAATAAAAGATATCCAAATTGGCAAAGAGGAGGTAAAATTATCTCTCTATGTGGATGACATGATAGTATACTTAGAAAACCCTAAAGACTCAGCAAGAAAACTATTGGACACAGTGGACGAATTTAGCAAAGTGGCAGGATACAAGATCAACATACAAAAATAAGTTGGATTTCTCTAGAGAGACAAAGGGAATACAGAGCTGGAACTAAGAAAAGCAATACCCTTCACAATGCCTAATCACAAGATTAAATACGTGAGAATAAATTTAACCAGGGGCACAAAGGATCTATTCAAAGAAAATTACAAAACATTACTACAAGAAACAAAAAGAGACCTTGAAAAGTGGAAGAATATCTGTTGCTCATGGATAGAAAGACTCAATACTGTGAAAATGGCAATACTACCAAAGGCAATTTACATGTTTAATGCAATCCCAATACAAATACCAATCTCATTCTTCAAGGAGATGGAAAAGGCAATCCCCAGTTTCATTTGGAATGAAAAGAAGCCCCAAATAAGTAAAGCACTCCTTAAAAATAAAAGCAAGGTAGGAGGTATCTCACTCCCTCATTTCAAATCCCACTATACTGCCATGGTGCTAAAGACAGCATGGTACTGGTACAATGAGAGACACATAGATCAATGGTATAGAATTGAGAACCTGGAGATAAGCCCATCTATCTATGGTCAACTGGTTTTTGACAAAGAAATGAAATCAGTTAAGTGGGGAAATGGCAGCCTTTTAAACAAATGGCGTTGGCAAAATTGGAAAAGTATCTGCAAAAGACTCAAGCAAGACCCACACCTCATTCCATATACAAAAACCAATTCAAGGTGAATCATGGACCTAGGACACCTAGGACTAAAACCAAGGACTATAAGTTTCATTACAGAAAAGCTAGGAACAACGCTAGAAGTCCTAATCCACAACATAAACAGTCTTCCAAGTATCCTGAAAAACCTACAACCACAGAAGATAAAATAGATGAGTGGGATCTTCTAAGAATCAATTCCCGATACACAACCAAAAACTTCTCCAACAGGGTAAAAAGGGAAGCCACGGACTGGGAAAAAGTATTTGGTAATAACATACCAGATAAGGGACTTATATCCAGAATTTATAAAATACTTGAGCACCACAAGATGATAAAGATAAATAATCAAACAGAAAAATGGGCACAGAATATGAACAGACACTTCACTGAAGACGACATTCAGATGGCTAACAAGCACATGAAGAAATGTACAAAATCCCTAGCTCTAAGAGAGATGCAAATTAAAACAACTATGAGATATCATCTCACCCCAGTCAGAATAGCAAAATTTAACAGAACAGCAAGCAACAAATGCTGGTGAGGTTTTGGAGAGACTAGAACCCTTATTCGCTGTTGGCAGGAGTGTAAAATGGTGCAACCACTGTGGAAGGCTATATGGCGCTTTCTCAAAAAGTTGCAAATAGAGATACCATTTAACCCAGCAATTCCACTACTAGGAATATACCCCAAAGAGACCATAACTGACATTCAAGCTGATATATGCACACCCATGTTTATTACAGCTTTGTTCACAATAGGAAGGAGTTGGAAACAATCAACGTGCCCATCAACAAACGAATGGATAGAGAAGCTGTGGTATATTCACAAAATGGAATACTATGCTGCATTGAAAAACAAAGAACTCATGCAATGTTATTCAAAATGGGTGACTCTGGAGGACATTATGCTGAGGGAAGTACCTCAGTCAGAAAAAGACAAATATTGCATGGTGCCACTGTTGTAAAACAGGACTGACTTTGGGGTTGGGGAAAGACTGAGAAAGATGGGTTAAAGAATGTATACTGCATTGAAGCAGATGAGGGAGAAAACTGTTTAAAAGAGATATGTGGTTAGGTATTTTTGTTATGACAGGAGTCTAGAGCGAAGGCTACATGGTGGAGTGGACCTGGGGGAGGGTTTGTAAAACAATGAAATAATTTTTCTTTTACTTTTCCAAGAGCGTAATGTTCTGGGGGGTTGGGGAACGTGAAAGGGGAGAAAAGTGCCACAATGAATGAATGGAAATCCAAAGTCTCTGTAAATTTTTACTGAAATTAATAATAAATTTAAATTTAAAAAAATTTACATTAGACTAAGGAAGGCAATGGATTTATAACTGCTCATGCTAATAACACTATATCATGGCATGGAGGAGGAATAGTGGAACTGTATCCACATTTACAATATTCTTCTCACTAAAACCA
>NW_006399995.1:2966167-2984199 GCF_000299155.1 Elephantulus edwardii
CATTAACATTACTGATAAGTATATTTATTCTCTCCTGGACACAAGAGCCTATTATTTGGTCCTAACAGCCTTCTGAGGTCTCAACTCTTCTCACTATTTCTTATTTGTTGGAATTGATGGAAAACCTCATAAGCAGTTCCTTACTTCACCTCTGCCTTGCATGAGGACTTCCGAGCTGTAAAACAACCCAGTGGTAGATGGAATTTGCTCCAGGACTTAAGAACAATGAATGACATAGTTGAACCTCCATGTCTTGTGGTTCCTAACCTTTATAACATAATAGACAAAGTGCTAGCCAATAAGCCTTTTATTTTAAGAACTACCTTCCCTCTCTAACTTGATTTGTGCCACTCTTAGAACCTCTACTTGGAATATTATTGCTTTTTAATATTTGACTCATGTACTTTTAACTTGTTAGGTAAATTTGTGTCTTCTAGGCTGCAACAGTTCCATGATGCATCTTCAAGGATATGAACATGTATGGCTAAGCACAATTGATAACTGTGAATCTAAATTCCAAAATCAATCTCCACAATAGTCTATGTGTTTCCTATTGCCAAAGGGGCCCTTTAGAGTAGTGAGAGAAAATCTTCACCCTGAAACCTACAGGGTCCCTTTTCAGCAGGAAGTAGCTAAGAGAATATGCCGTCCCCTTTTCCTTAAGAATCAGGGTGAAATGTCTCTCAGGGAGGAGCGATAGAGAATGGCAAAGGACTCACTGACAAAGGAGATTAATTAGAACTGGTTTTGACAAACACTGTGGCAATGGGACTATTAAAACAAACTTTCAAGGAAAAAAAAAGCGGAATGAACTCGGGGGGAGGGGTAGAGAAAATAGTGCAACAATGAATGAATGGAAATCCAAAATCTCTGCAAATGTTCATTAAAATTAATAAAATAAAATTTAAAAAAAAAAAGAAAAGGGGGAAAAATAAGAGAAGACACTAGATGAAGGCCTGGCTTTACCTCTGTCTTCTCTCCACAGGTCTCTCATAGCTCTGTTACTGGCACTTCCGAAGTTATGTTCTTTGTTTCCCTTTCTCTCCTAGATTGTGAATTAAGTACCATACCCATATTCAGTGAGTTAGTTCTAACTCCTTGTGACCCTGTAAGACTAAGCAGAATTACTCCTGCAGAGCTTCCAGAGCTAAAATCTTCACTAGACAGAGCATCTTCTCTTTTTCCTGTCGAACAGCTTGAGGGTTAGAACTGCTGAACTTCTGACTAGCAGCAGAATCTTTAATGGCAGTGCCACCAAAGCTTCTAATTAATTCTAGGATACATGTCTTATTAGTCTTTGACTCCCTTATTTTTATCTGACTCCTCACATAGGGAGATATGGTGGCCCAGTAATAAGGAGCTATGCCGCCATCCCAAAGGTAGGAAGTTTGAATCCAGTAGTTGCTCCATGGGAGAAAGATAGGTAATCTACTTTTGTGTGATTAAACTGTCTCTAAAAACCCACTTTAGGGTCAGCTATGAGTTGGTCCCTGCTCAGCGGTACACAACAACAACCTGGCATATAACTCACATAAATATTGAATGAATGAAACTATTGCAACTTTGAAATCATCACTTACCTTTACCAGCTTTACAAGCAGATGCTTTACAAGCTCCTGATATGATCAAGGAAGAACAATATGACAATTTCTTGCTAAAATAAAGAGTCTTCAGCAGTTCTTAATATAAAGTGTGTGTAATCTTCCATTTATACAATAAGAATTTACTAAACTGTTAACTGGGGCAATATGGGTTGTTATGTCAGAATTAGTGAGAGTGGCTCAGGACAGGGAAGGATTCAGAGCTGCTGTACTTAGGGTCTCTATACATTGCAGGCAACTCAACGGCACATAACAACAACATACTATATTGTTTTTGTTTTTTTAAATTTAAGCCTCTTGTTTAGAGTCAACAAGACCTTGTGGAGGGTTTTTGTTTTTAAAGTTGGTTGTTGTTATATTTTGGAGTAACGTTCTTCTAAATGGTACAGCACTCTTCTGTCAATATACTGTACTGAGGTAACCTGGGGTTGCTGTGATGCTGAACCTTGTGCCATTGAGGTGTCAAATGCCATATTGGTTACCCATGGTAGACAGTGTTTAGTGGAGCTCCCAGTTTAAGACAGGTTTCGAAGCAGTAGTGCCATCCACTTCCTAAACTGTATGCCTCCGGAAACTTTATGAACTTTGACAAATATTCATAGTTATAGAAAGGCTTCTGGTCTTTTGTTCATGGGGTCACTATGAGTCGTCCTCAACTTGAAAGCGACCAACAAAACAACAACAAACTGTATGTGGTTTGTTTTTGTATTGTTGTTTTTATGTGCCATCAAGTCACCTACGACTCATAGTGACCTGTGTACAACAACCATAAACCCTGCTCTATCCTGTGCTAAAATCACTGTCTCTGACACACCTACCCCCATTACCCCAGTCACTGAATCAATCCACCTCAGAAAGGGTCTTCCACTTGTGTGCTGTCCCTCCGCCCTCCCAAGCATGACATCCTTCTCCAAGGACTGGTCTCTCCTTGCAACATTGCCCAAAGTATGTCAGATGAAGCTTCAGAATCTTTGCCTCCAAGGAGCAGTCCGGTTTAATCCTCTCTAGGATGAACCTGTTAGCTTGGTCTTATGGGTTTTGTCTTTTTTTTTCCCTTTTTTGCTAAACTTGTGCTTCTTCATTAACCTTTTAAGAAATGGAGGCATCATTTATATATTATAGTTCTTATTTTAAACGTAATTTAGTTTTCCTATTGTTCTCGTTGCATTGCATTTATAGGACTTAAGGTAAAAGGATGTTCCCTTGGGTGTCTGTGACTGGTTCTGTTAATAATTGTTTTCCTTTTCTCATTATTTTTGACATTTCAGAATCCAAACATTGCTCCTTACTCTATTAGCCTCTCACACTAGACTGGGACTGAGGTCCACGACAAAAAGGAAAGCAAAAAACATTGAAATGGCAAAACAAGTCTGATAAATCTAACTAGTTCACCTGCTGAAACCTGGAAATTAAAGGGTAACCACTTACCCGGAAGGATAAAAAGAACAGTGCAAAGAGCCAGGGACAGAGCAGGCATGCTCAGAATACTCCATACATTCTACAACAAGTGATTCTCCTTTCTCTCTAGTGTTCATACACAATGTATCTGTCAGCTGTTGCTACATAACATACCAACACATAAATTCCAGAGAGGGCACTCTGTTGGTCTAGTAGGTAAAGAGTTGTACTGCTAACCCAAAAATAGGTGATTCCAGTGCACCAGCTGCTTTGCGGAAGACAGATGGGCACCTTTTCCCATACAATTTACAGCCTCTGAAAACTCATTGGTGCATGAGCTATGAGTCAGCTCTAACTGAATGTCACATAGCAACAATAAATTTGAAGGGTGCAAAATATTGAGGTGTTGATTTTGCTCTGATTTTCCTCATTTAGATGGACTTGACTGGGGAGCACTAAGCTACAGATTGGAGTCAGCTTTGTTCCACTGTCCTTCGGCCTCCTTACTCAAAAGACCACTCCTGAGCAAACCAAAACACTGCCATCCAGTCAGTTCTCACTCCTAGTCAGGTAGGGTGGAACTTCCCTATAGAATTCCTAAGACGAGAAAGCTTTTAAAAAAAAATTAAATAAAATTTTTATTTTATACTGGTTTATTTACAAAATTTGTATACATTGTTTTTCATACTGGATATTTCCAATTTCCTTTACCCACCTCTCTCTCTAGCCATAAATTGTGTGACTCTATGATTACTACCCCCTCATGCTCACCCCTCTGCTACTACCCTCCCTTGGATCCTCATACACATTTTGCTAGTTATCTATTTCTACAGTAATGGTCTTATACAGTATTTGTCCTAATTAGACTGAGTCAGTTCCCTTAGCATAATTGCGTTCAGTCCCTCCCAAATTAGGTAATAATTTTCAAAATTAGTGCTCTTGCATGCTGCATGGTATCTTATCATGTGAATGTGCCCCAATTTCTCGATCCATTTGGTTGTGGTTGGACATTTGAGCTGTTTCCGTGTACTTGCTATGATGAATAACACTGCTATAAATATTACTGTTCAAATCTCCACTTGTGTCTCAGTTCTCATTTTCTCGGTGTATATTTCTTTTTTTTGTTTGTTTGTTTGTTTTTGTTTTTCTATATTTTATTAATTTTAATAAACATTTACAGAGATTTTGGGTTTCCATTCATTCATTGTTGCACTATTCTCTCTACCCTCCTCCCAGTTTGTTCTTGTCCAAATGCCACAGTGCTTGTCAAAGCCAGTTCTGATTAATCTTCTTTGTCAGTGTGTCCTTTGCCATTCCCTATCACTCCTCCCTGAGACTTCATCCTGAGTCATAAGGAAAAGGGGATGGCGTATTCTCTTAGCTACTTCCTGCTGAAAAGGGACGCTGTGGGTTTCAGGGTGAAGATCTTCTCTCACTACTCTAAAGGGCCCCTTTGGCAGTAGGAAACACATAGACTATTATGGAGATTGATTTTGGAATTTAGATGCACTCTTATAACTTGTTAGTCAAATTTGTGTCTTCTAGGTTGCAACACCCCCATGATACATCTTCAAGGATATGAACATGTACGGCCAAGCACAATCAATAAGAGTGCATCTAAATTCCAAAATCAATCTCCATAATAGTCTATGTGTTTCCTACTGACAAAGGGGCCCTTTAGAGTAGTGAGAGAAGATCTTCACCCTGAAACCCACAGCGTCCCTTTTCAGCAGGAAGTAGCTAAGAGAATACGCCATCCCCTTTTCCTTATGACTCAGGGTGAAGGAGTGGAATAGCTGGGTCATAAGGAATCTCAATGTTCAGCTTTTTGAAGGACCACCAAACTGTCCTCCAGAGTAGTTGTACCATTTCATATTAGACCCTTGTCTGAAATGATATTGTTGTTGTTATGTGCCGTCAAGTCATTTGCAACTCATAGCAATCCTATGTACAAGAGACCTAAATTCTGCTCTATCCTGTGCCAAAATCACTGTCTGTGACATACCTACTCCCAATACCCCAATTACTGAATAGATCCATCTCATCAAGGGTCTTCCTCTCTTGCGCTGTCCCTCCACTCCCAAACATAATGTCCCTCTCCAAGGACTGGTCCCTCCTTGCAACATGCCCAAAGTATGTCAGATGAAGCTTTAGAATCTTTGACTCCAAGGAGCAGACTGGCTTCACCCTCTCCAGGACAAACCTGTTTGTTCTCCTAGCAGTCCATGGTATATTCAACATTCTTCTCCAGCACCACAGCTCAAAGGCATCAATTCTACTCCTATCATCCCTAGTCGTTGTCCAGCTCTCTAATGCATAGCATGCAACTGTGAAGACTATGGCCCATATCAGGTGCACCTTAGTCTCCAGCCTGATGCTGTTACTCTTCAGTACTCTGGTGAGATCCCTGACAGCTGACTTCACCTATGCAATTCATCTCTTGATTTCCTGGCTGCTGTTACCAAGAGTGTTGATTGTGGAGCCAAGTAAACTAAAAGTGTTCACTATCTCAATCTCTTCACCATCCATACTGATGCTACATTGGCCCAGTGGGGAGTATCTTTGTTTTCTTGATGCTGAGCTTCAATCCATATTGAAGGCTGCAGTCCTCGACCTTCTGCGAGCAGGGTTGTGTCATCTGCATAACGAAGGTTGTTGATGAATCTTCCACCAATCCTGATGCCACGTTCCTCCTCGTACAGCCCAGCATCCTGAATGATCTGTTCTGCGTACAGATTGAAAAGGTATGGAGACTGAATGCATTCCTGGCACGCCCTTCCCAACTTTGAACCATACAGTATCTCCTTGCTCTGTTCTGCTCTTGATCCAAGTACACGTTTCACAAAAGCACAATCAAATGTTCTGTGATTCCCATTCTTCGCAGAGTCAGCCATAGCTTCTTGTGATCCACACAGTCAAAAGCCTTTGTATAGTCAATGAAGCACAGCTAGACATTCCTTTGGTACTCTCTGCTTTCTGCCAAGATCCATCTAACATTATCAATTATTTTTCCCCTGTCAGTAGGTTTTCTTTTTACCCTGTCAGAAAAAGGTTTTGATGCACAGAAGGATTTAATCTTTAGAAGGTCCCATTCATCATTTTTATCCTGTTCAGATTGTGCATTTCTGGTTGTATTTGGCAGTCTCTTTATACTAAGCAGTCTAAGCTTGATCCTAGTTTGTCTCTGATGAACTTTATGGTTTGGGGGTTTACTCCCAGGTCTCTGATCCTCCTTGAGTTGATTTTTGTGTATGGTCTGGGATGTGGATCCTGTTTCAGCTTTCTGTAGGTAGCAGTTCAGTTTTACCAGCAAAATTTGTTGAAGAGGTTGTCATTTTTCCATTTGATAGGTTTTATTTCCTTGTCAAATATCAGTTGAGCATAGATAGCTGGGTCTATTTCTGGGTTCTCAATTCTGTTCCATTGGTCTATGTGCTTGCCATTGTACCAGTACCATGCTGTTTTAGTTACTACCACTGTATAGTAGGTTTTGAGGTCAGGGAGTGTTATGCCTCCCACTTCATTCTTGTTTTTCAGAAGTGCTTTGCTTATTTGGGTTCTCTTTCCTCTCAAAATAAACTTGACAATTTCCTTTTTGATCTCAGTGAAAAATGAATTTGGTATCTCTTTTAGGATTGTGTTGAAAATGGAGATTGCTTTTGGTAGGGTTGTCAAGACAATAAAGCTTTAAGAAACAGACTGCAACAACTTTCACCTGAAAAGGGGCATGGGAATTCAATCAACAATTTAATTCTTAAATCCTTGGGTTACCACGGATCTTGGAGGATATTATGCTGAGTGAAATATCTCAGGCACAAAAGGACAAATACTGCAAAGTGCCACTGTTGTAAAAAGGGACCAACATCGGGGTTGGGGGAATACTGAGAAAGATGGGATAGATGATATATGCTGCATTGAAACAGTTAAGGGAGAGAACTGTTTAAAAGGGATATATGATTAAGTATTATTGTCATGACAGGAGTCCAGAACAAAGGCTGCATAGTGGAGTGGACTTGCAGGGAGGGATTGTATAACAATGAAAGATTATTTTACTTTTCAAAGAGATGAACGAACTAGGGGGTAGGGATGGACAGGGAGAAAAGTATAACAATGAATGAATGGAAATACAAAGGCTCTGTAGCTTTTCATTAAATTTAATAATAGTAATAAATTTTTTAAAAGAAGATTACCCACGGGAAAATCTTTACATAAGATGCCAAAGGAAGTAAGGTGCCATTACAATTTGGAACAAATATTTTCAAACTTCTGCTTATGAAACTGACCAACATCCCATTGGCCAGAGCAACTAACTGGCCAAGCCCAAACTGAAAGGATAATGAGGGAGATCATACTTTTTCCAAGCAAGTGACAGAAGAAGAAGTGAATGTTTTAAAACACAGATCAGCTATTGATAAGGAATGCCTGTGTCTGATTCTTGTCCAGAGAACTGGAGAGAGTAACTAGAGAAGTCGATAATTGTAGCCTAAGTACTGGGTCTCATTACTCCCATAGATTGTTGAAAGGACAGCAAACTACTACAATCTTTTAAAAGTCTACAATATATATTAACACTTTCTTACCTGATATTTTCTAATAAATTATCTGAAATCCATAGTAAGTTTGGATTTTGTTTACACAGTGTCATTTATCTCAATATTGTTTATAATAGAAAACATTAGAAACAACAGCAACAATAAAAGAAAAAATTAGAAACCACTGCAGGTTTTGTTTAGAGTGGGATGGAGATAGAGGCTTTAATTTTATCTCAACTGAAAGGTCAAGAAGTGATTGGGATCAATTCTGTGCACAGCATTTAACTATTTCATTTCATTCATTGCCATCATCTTTCTAAATATTCAGCCAGTTAGACTGAAAACTTAGAATTGAAAAGTGTGTAAAACACAGGATTATCATCTTAATCTTACTTTTTTTTGACCTTTCATGCCAAATTTTCACTGTTGTGGAAAGTAGGATTCTAACAATTACATGATGAAATCTGTCACTGAATTCCTTGACGCTGCTTATTTTCCCAGGAGGCAGCTGGTCAGCTGCCTTTAAGGAAGGAATGTGCAGATGGGCCATTCGAGGTAGCATAATATCCCTCCACCTAGTTCATGTTTTGTAAAATAGAGCTGAGGCAGAGAATTAGGCTGCTTTAGGCAGAAATTAGAGGCTGCTTTGTGTAAACACAGTTTTTTTAAAAAAAAAAGAAAGAAAGAGGAGGGATGCAAACAGGAAAAACAGTCTGCAAAAGCTCTGAGCAGGAATCTCGTTGCATATGTTTTCCAAAAAGACTCGAAATAACAGCATGCATAAACATGAAGCTCAAATTAAACTCTGTAACTCCTACAGCCACCAGTAACCTTTCTTTTATGTTGTATCTTTTCTCTCTCTTATTAAATTAGAATATTAAATCTGCCTTAAATCTTATATATGACATCCATTGGTAAAGGGGGGTAGGAAAGACAAACTGCTGCTTCTAGGTGAGGAACCTTTAATGAAATATTTACACACATCAGCTCTTATTTCTGCATCTCTCTATATATCTCTTTCTGTCTCTCTCTCTCTCTCTCTCTTTCTCTCCCTATCCCTTTCTCTTCTCATATCTAACCTTTCCACCATCTTTTTTTCCCCTCATCCCTCTGAGTAGGTAACGTTCTCTGGTCATTTCTTCCTCTTCCTCATCAACACTCCTGTCTTGTGCAACCCAGAGCTCTCAGCCAGGTCAAGGTGAATGTGACAACACAGTCAGAACAAATGGGTTCACTTACTGGACTCTGAAGCTACCATGTTGCATGTTAACCATAACTTGTACATGAGTGAGCCTTAAGTAAACTCTACAGGACTAGCTCTCACTGGAGAAACAAAATAGGGGTCTAAATAGTGGAAAGGGTGTTTGTTTGGTTTTTTTTTTTTAATGTAGGTTTAATACCTGGCTTGTGAAAATCATTATAATTATGCATGGGTGATTTTCTCTCAGCCTGTGAGTTCTGGTTCAAGACAGAAGATGCTGGCATAATGAATGGCTGAAACTAGCTGCAATTCTTTGGAGGAAATGGAGTATTAAGTTTGGACACTATGTACGAGGTGAGGATTTCACTGAGGCTCAAGGCAAGGAGCCATGAAAGAAATTCACAAGAAGACATCAATTATTGTTCTAGGGTGAGACCTTTGAAAAGCAAACTAAAGGTCTGTCCAGTTATTAGGGAGAAGATGTTAGTGGGACAGGTAAGTGTTGAACACTAGGTGTTTCCATAAGGACTTACAGAGATTTTAAGTATTATTCATAGAAACTTGTAAGCATGTTCAAAAAGTTGTGTGAGCTCTATCATTTGCAGACAAGTAACAGGAAAAGATCAAGCTAACGTAGCTTCTCCAAAAAGGAACCAGATTCTTTAATTGGATGGCAATGACATTAATAACGCCTACAATTTGCTGACAATTTACTTCAGACTAGACAGTATCCTTAAGGCATTTCTTGCATTACCTCACGTAAACGTAGGAAGGATGACAGATCTGCCATTAGCAAAAAGAAAGAAGATTCCGTATTAGGAATCTTGGAAAATGCCAAGAAGCAGGAATTATGTAAAGCATTTTGCTTATGGTGGCTAAAAGTAAGCAAGGAGACAAAGATATTTTTCTTTGAGTTACTTGTTTTTAGAATAAATACATATGTGAGCCATTAATTTTTTCAGTCTGACTGGATTTAGCAGTATATACACAGTACGCATTTCAGTCATCACAAGTTTGATAACAAGTTTTTTCACCATTTTAGTAATTTTCCAAGATTATATCTATTGGAAATGGTAGATCTAGAATTTGAACCCAGAATCAGCTTTTCTGGGACTCTCCCTTTAATATATGATCACTGTTCTGGAGACAAGTCTCCTTTCCTCTTCACCAACAAATCTGTATCAGAAATAATGGCATAAATAATTCAATTATTTTCATAACGACAGAGCTCCTAAGAATTCTTCTCCTCCTAAGGCACAATTTGACACTACTTTAATCTGAGAATAAGCACACAACACTGTTTTTCTAATCTTATATTTTCTTCACACCAGATCTAACTCTTGATGCCACACGCTTAAGGCTAAGTTCTATGGTTCAGCTCTGTGTCATAACATCAGCTTATAACTCTTTTGCACCTGTCATCCTCATGGCTACCAAAGCAAATTACAAGCATGCACCAATATACATTTATGTATATATAGGTGTCACTTCACTCCTGTATGGACAGTTTCTCAAACTAGCAAAGTTCTGTAGAAAAATGGAGAAAATCTTTGCTGCATATCTATTTAGAAATGAATTTGAATATAGAAAACATTGTGACTCTGTATAGAATTTCCCAGTCTTGTAAAGATTGGATGTAGCATTTACCATTGCAGTCTTAAACCTGAAAAATATTTTGTCTGAAATGTAGCATTGTGATAAAACACCTTTCTAATTATATTTTCTGTCTTTTAAAAAAGATAGAAAATTCATTCGCCTAATGAGAATATGTTAAGAATGTCACATATTCATTTTGAATAGTGACAGTGTTTTCTGTCCTTAATGTCATGCATTCAATTTGAATAATGACAGTGCTTTTCTTCACAGCCTCAATTGTAAAAAGTCTTCCCATCATGGTATGCCTTATTTTTTCAGCTGCAAGTAACTCAACTGTACTAAGCCACAACAACGTTAGGCTCTCTTGTAGCAGCTGAAATGGAAGGAGTTCTGGGAAAGAACATGACAGATGAACATACTATAATATTTGCTCTCAAGGAACTCATTATAGAGCAGAATAAAGAAAAAGACATAAAGCCTATACACCCCATTAAATGTGATAGATATGGAATATTTACAAGGTGATGTGGACATAGAGAATGAAGCCCATTTTTCTTGGTAAAATAAAAATTTATGGCACCATCTTTTCTGACAATATGAGAAACTTCCTCATGGGTCTCTCATATTCGGGTATATCGAGTAAGTAAGGCACAAACTGCCCTTTTGTTTCAGACTCCCTTTTCAATGATGATTTATAGCAAATATGCTGGTAAATTGTCTCCCTCCAAAGTAAAGGACTGGCTTTCTTACTTATGTAAAGGTAATATTTCTCTTTGGGACAAAGAGAAATTTTGCTTAAAACCCATTATAAAATAGATAACCATCCTAAACCTGTGGTTTGTTCAGCTGTGACATTAAAACCAAGACAAAAGCAGCATCCATTTCTGTCCCTTTACAGCAGTGGAAATTGGAGAGAACAAAGTGGTGATACAAATGTGTTATTCATGCTCCATCCTCTGCAATGAGTCTTTGAAGCATTTGTAGTCTTTGAACCAGGAATCTCATGTCTTCTGTCAGAATCCATGAAAGAGTAACAGGTTAACTTGTGTATGGTAGAAAATTTCAGATCCTTCATATTTTTATACAAATAGCACTTAATGCGGAGCAGATACTGATTTAAGTGTTTTATGCTTATTAGCTTATCCTTGCAATGGTTTATGAGGTGGGCACTGCTATTAATTGTTGTTGTTGTTATTTTTGATTGCCTTTGGGTCGAGCACAACTCATAGTAACCCTATGAACAAAAGGCCTGAAGCCTTTCTGTAACTATTGACATTTTTCAAAGTTCATAGATTTTCCAGAGGCATGTTGTTTACGAAGTGGTTGCCACTGGAAAGAAGATGCACTGCAATCTCAAAGGCACTTGGTTCGAATCCACCAGAAGCTCTGCTGGAGAAAGTGGGGTAATCTCCTCCTGTGTCCGTTGGATCCAATTTCACAGTACATAACAACAACTTCTACTAATATAAACCTGTATTACAAGTGAGGGAAATTAGGTGCTAAGAGATTACATAACCAACAAAGAGATGATATGAATCTATCAATCCTGAGATAATATTTGTCTGTCTTTCCCATTTCTTCCTTTCCACTTCCTCAAGAGAATGTGTAAAAAATAAGTATTTCTCGGCAGTTTTCCCCTGGTCTGTCTCTCTCTCCAGACCAAGGAATCCTGACTGGGAGCCCCCTTAATAAAGCTGCTTTAGCTTTCTCTTAAAAAAAAAGAAAATCTCATTTGTAGTAAGTCATTATTATTCTAATAAATCCTGGTTCACCTTACACTTTCACCCACTAATTTTAGCATTTACAGTGGATCTTGTTTGCAGCAATTATAATTGTAGTGTTCTAATAATGACTAGGGATGATAGAAGAAGAATTGATGCCTTTGAGCTGTGGTGCTGGAGAAGAGTATTGAATATTCCATGGACTGCTAGGAGAACAAACAGGTTCACCCTGAAGAGGGTAAAATCATCTGCTCATTGGAGGCAAAGATTTTGAAGCTCCATCTAACACACATTCGTCATGCTGCAAGGAGGGATCAGTCCTTGGAGAGGGACATCATGCTTTTGAGGATGGAGGGACATCACAAAAGAGGAAAAGCCTCTATGAGAGGGGTTGAATTCGTGACTGGGGTAATGGGGTAGATGCATTAGTGACAATAAGATTGGCTCAGTATAGAGCAGGGGCAGAGCTATTGTACATAGGGTCGCTATGAGTCACAAGCAATTTGATGGCACGTAACTACAATAACAACATAGATTGCCAAAGAACAAAGAACTGCCTTGAAAGAAGTGATCAGAAGCTCCTTCAGAACAAGAATTATGAGACTTCATCAGTTTGAATATGTTATCAGGAGGGGCCAGTCTCTGAAGAAGGGAATCATGCTTTTAACAATAGAGACAGCAAAAGAGAGGAAGACTTTTTAAAAGAGATGTGTTGACACAGTGACTGAAACAATGAACTTCAGAGCTTCAGCAGAGAATGTGACAGAACTGAGGAACATTTCATTCTATTGTTTACAGGGTCATTCTGAGTGGAAATTGATTCAAAGGCATGACATTAGTTAACAAGTTAGCCTACTACACTTTTATGGTTACTGACAAAGTATATGATATTGCTGATTCAGAAACAAAGAACTATAAAAGAGCTTTTCTTTAGAAACCAGTAACAGTTGGGACCCAAATATTTGCATAGTCTTAGAGATGGGTTTTGATGATCTAGGGAAAGAGATCAGCAGCCGGAAACTGAGAATGGCAGCTATTGGATATGAGGGAACTAGAAGAGTGTAATATTTAGATGACTAATATAGGAACGTATATCAAGATGAAAGGCCTTGTGAGTTAGAAAAAAAACCCCAAACCAACCATGCTTTGTGCTTAGAAACAAGAAATTAGCCATGATTCCTATGAAGGGAGTTTTGATGGAATAACCGTGAGATAATAACAGAGGTGAGATACATTGTTTAGACTTTCTAAAAGGTTGATTTAAAAGGATATTAACTAGAAATATAGAAAAAAGGATCAACACAATAGATTTGTTGAAGATTTCCTGCTAGTAAAGACACTAAAGGAATTAGAACTTCCATGTATACTTTTTCCCCTTAAACAATAGTCTTGAAATGCCATCTGATAAAGCTTTTCAAGGAGAAACTGGTGGCTTAGTCCATAGGGAGTTGTGCCACTGACCTAATGACAGCAGGTTTGAATCCACTTGCTGCTCGGAGGGATAAATAAAGTTCAGCAATTGTCTTCCATTCAATTAACAATCTACAATAACTCCACTGAAAGGTCAATTAGGAGTCGATTTTAACAATAATGTGTTTGAGATTGCTTTTTAAAAAAATCTCAACAGTCACTCAAGCTGCAAAGAGAAAGAAACAGTAATAGTTTTTTGTTGGTTTTTTTGTTTTTATTTAGGTGCTCAAAGTAATCTTCCACTAGCAAAACACAAGCAGTTTTTCAAAGAATTGTCGTTGTTATGGTTAGTTTCTGTCAAGTCAGCACTGACATACAAACATCTATCTACAACAGAATAAAATCGCTGTACAGAGATAACTTGTGGTTACTGTGATGCTAAACATTGTGACACTGATGTGTCAAATGTGATAATGGTTACCCCTGGTGGACACTGTTTGGTGGAGCTCCCTGATTAAAACAAGCTTGGAAGCAAGTGTGGCATCCACTTCCAAAATAGGTTGCCTCCGGAAACTCTATGAAGGTGGAGAAATGATGAAAGTTATGCAAGTGTTTAGGTCTTTTGTTTATAAAATGGCTATGAGTTGTCTACAACTTGATGGCACTTAACAACAATCCTTCTCCATCTTCACAATCTCTGTTGTGCTTAAATCTACTGCTCCAATCACTGTCACTGTGTCAACCCACCTCGTTGAAGGTCTTCCTCTTTTGTGTTACCTCTGAGCTTTTCTAAGCATGTTTTGTCCTCTTCCAAAGATTATCCCCTCTTTGCTTCTGAGGAGCAGTCCGACTACCCTTCTTTCAAGACAAACTTGCTTGTTCTATTGGCAGCTCATGGCATATTTCATATACTTCACTAGTGCCATAATTCAGAGGCAGCACTTCTCCTATAGTCTTCTCTACTCATTGTCTGACTTTCATATGCATATGAAGCAATTAAAAATACCATAGATTGGGCCAATGGTACATTAGTCTTTAAATTGATATCCTTGATGTTTAGCACTTTAAAGAGGTCCTAGGAGGTAGATTAATTCAAAGAAATATGCTCTTTTATTTCTTGACTGCTACTTCTGTCAGTGTTTATTATGAATCAAAGTAAAATGAAATCCTTAAAAGCATCAATCTTTTCTACATCAATCACAATGTTGTCTATTGGTCTCGTGAGGATTTTAATTTTCTTTGTATTGAAGTACATTCTACACTGAGAGCTAAGGTCTTTTAAAGTCTTCATTAAATCTGCTTTATTTTAAACAAACAAGTATGTCTCACACAGGCTGTTGAGTCATCTTCTGATTCTAATGCTGTATTCCCCTACACCTAATCCAGCATTTCAAATTATTTGTTCAGCATACAAGTGGAATAGTCATGGTAAAAGAATAATTTCTTGTTGTTGTTGGGTGTTAGGGGTTTTTAATGTGTAATAGATTCATGTATAGGTTCCATACAAGCACAATTGTTATGAGATTCTCATTCTTCTCAGTTTTGACTGAAGTTTATTATTGTCCACACAGTCATATGACTTTACATAGTCAATAAAGCACATGCAGACATATTTCTGATAATCTCTGTATTCAGCAAAGATCCATCTGATTCCACCAGTGTCATCTCTTCCTCCAGGGCCTCTTCTGACTTTAGTTTGAACTTCTGAAAGTTCTTTGTTGATATACTACTATGCCTGCTTTTTTACAAATAAGCTTTCGAAAGAATCTACTTGCATGTGATATTAATTATATTGTCCTAAAATTTCCATATTTTGTTGGATCACCTTTTTTTCTCATGAGAAGAAATAAAGATATCCTCCAATCAGTAGTCAGGTAGCCGTTTTCCAAATTTCTTGTTGGAGATGAGTGAGGGCATCCACGACTACATCTGCAAATTCATAGAGCTTTATATTTTTCCACTGCCTTCAATGCAGCTTAGATGTCTTCCATCAGTACCATTGACTATTAGTCATGTGCTTCTCCCTAAAATGATTTCATATTGACTCATTATTTTTAGTATGTTAATTGTGTGTATTTCTTCCATCCACTTTCTATGATTCTTCAGTCATTCAATATATCCCCTAGAAGTTTTCAGTATAGCAACACATAACTTAAATTTGTTCTTCAGTACTTTAATTTAATTTAAATAAATAACAGGAATATTCATCCCTTTTGGTTTTCTAACCCTGCATCTTTGCATATTTTGTTATAATACTTTCCCAGTTTGTCATATTGTGTTGGTTTGTGTGTTGCTGTGATGCTGAATATAAGTAGGGTCTCCCACAAAGAACAAGTTTTAGAGAACTAAAAGGCAATATAGGAAGCAGGCCTGACCATCCCCTTTGAAATAATAGGAATTTAAAAACTTTATGAATAACAGCATAACATTGATACAGTGCCATAAGATGAGGCCCTCAGCTTGGAAGACAATAAAAATACAAGTGGGGAAGAGCTACTTCATCCAAGAAGAGTCTATTTAATAAAGTGGAGAGAGCAAAGCTTTCAGAAATTGAAGGGACTTTATTTACTGATGCAATTGATTCAAAATGAGGAGAAAGAGCTTTAAACATCCATTAATATTTGAAAACTGGATTATATGAAATCAATAAATGTATGAATCTAGGAAAATTAAAAGGTGTCAAAAATCAAATAAAACATATAAAGATTAATGCCGTAGGTATGAGTGGGCAGAAATCAACTGGTTTTGGCAATTTTAGAATAATATATAACATTCATCATCAAAAAGAATGTTTAAGACATCCTGAAATACAATACTGTCAGTAATATAGCAGTATCCATCTACATACAAGAAAGACTTGTTAATACAACTATTATTAAAATTTATGCACTCACTGCTAAAGTCAAAGAAGAAATTGAGGATTTATGCCAGTTTCTGAAATTTTTAAAACTGATCAAAGATGGAATAATGATGCATTAATAATAACTGGTGATGGGAATGCAAAAGTTAGAAACAAAGAAGAGGAACTGGCAGTCAGAAAATATGAATCCAGAAGCCACATTATAGAATTATGTAGTCTTCACCTCAACATCAATAGAACAAAGATCTTCTCTACTGGACCAGTAGGCAACATTGTAGTTGGAGAAAAGTTATCAATTACTTCATTTTACCTGGAGCAGCAGTTAAGAACTCAAAATCCATGTTACATTGGAGAAATATGCTGATATGGACCTCTCCAAAGTTCTACAGAGATATGATGCCACTTTAAAGATTAAGGTGTGCCTAATCCAGGCCATATTCTTTTTAGTAATTTCCTAAGCATATGAAAGCTAGACAATGAATAAAGAGGACCCCCTCAAAAAAATCAGTGATTTTGTATTGTAGTACGAATATTTCATGGACTGCCAAAGAACAAACAAGCTTGCCTAGAGCTAAGTGTATCCAGGGTGCTCCTTAGAGGCATAGATGGTGAAACTTCATCTTACATATTTTGGGCATGTTGTTAGGCATGTGCAGTCCTCACAAGGAGATATCATGCTGGGGAAAGTGAATGGTCAAAAAAAGAGAAGACTTTCAAAGAGATTTATTGACATAATGACTGTAACTATGGACTCAAGCATATCAGAGACGGGGAGAAAGGTGTAGAACAGGGCAAAATTTAGATCTGTTGTTCACCAAGTCACTGCGAGTTGTCACCCATGTGTGCATCATAAAAAAATGTGGCTAAAATTTAAAAGAATGGCAATTCCAGGACACTTAATTGTGCTCATACAAAATCTATACTCAAAAACCTATATGAGAGGCTGTATGCGAATGGAACAAGAGAACACTGCCTGGTTTAAAATTAAGAAGTGAGTGTGTCAGGGTTGTTTGCTTTCTTCATACATATTCAATCTGTATTCTGAGAAAATAATTTGAGAAGCTATACTCTATGAGGAAGAATGTGGCAGCAGGATCAGAGGAAGATTAATCAATAACCTGTGTTATGCAGATAGCATAACCTTGCTTGCAGAAGGTGAGGAGGATACAAAAAACCTACTGCACAAGATAAAAAAAATAAAGCCTTTGGTATGACTTACATCTCAGGATCAAGAAAACAAAGGTCCTCACCGCAGGACCAATAGTCAACATTATGAAAGAAGGAGAAAGGAATGAAGCTGTCAACATTTTCATATTCCTTGAATCAACAGTCAAAGAAACTGTAGCCTTAGTACCAGCAGTCAGGAAATCAGGAGATGTATTGAGCAATGTGTTGAGCAATTCCGCTGTCAAGAACCTCTCCAGAATGCTGAAGAGCAATTTTGCCAGTTTGAAAAACAAAGACGCACCTAATTCAGGCCATCGTCTTCACAATTGCCTGCTATGCATCAGAAATGCTGAAAATGAATAAGGGTAACAGAAGAAGAATTGATGTCTTTGAGTTGATCTGCTGGAGAATACTGAGTATTCCATGGACTGCCAAGAGAATAAGCAGATATGTCTTGGAAAGGGTGCAGCCAGAATGCTCCTTAGAGATAAATCTGGTGAAGCTTTGTCTTCCACACTTTGGACATGTAGCTAAGTGAGACTATTC